>NC_059176.1:67998863-68301893 GCF_019923935.1 Bubalus bubalis
TTTTTTCCTCTGAGGCATACAAGTTAAGTCCAGTTTACTGTGTTTCTTTTGATGTCTTTGGTGTTATTTAAGAAACCATTGTCTAACCAAGGCCATGCAGATTTATACCTGGTTGCTTCTGAGAGTTTTGCAGTCTTAGCGCTTACATTTTTGTTTGTCATCTGTTTTGAGTTAATTTTTGTGTGTGATGTTATATGAAGTAAGGGTCTAACTTTATTTTTTTCCGTGTAGATATCCTGTTGTCCCAAAACCATTTGTTGAAAAACCTGTTCTTTCCCATTGAATCATCTTGGCACCCTTGTTGAAAATCAGTTGGCCATAAATGTAAGAGTGTATTTCTAGACTCTGAATTCTCTTCCATCCATTATGTCTGTTCTTCAGCCATTCACACACATTCTTCATTGCTGTAGATTTATAGTAAATTTTAAACTTGAAAAATGTGAATATTCAAACTTGGCCTCTCTCTTGGCTATGTGCATTCTCTGAATTTCTGTGTGAATTTTAGAGTTAGCTTGTCAATTTCTGCTAAAAGCGGAGCCAGGATTTTGATAAAATTTGTGCTGAATTTCTTGATCTCTTTAAGGAGTTTTCTTGCATTAATATTTTTCAATTCATGAACATGAAATGTCTTTCTGTTTATTTAGGTCTTTAATTTTTTGTGTGTTTTGTAGTTTTCGTTGTACCCATTTGACATTTCTGTTCAGAAAGAAATGTATTTTGTTTATATTTCTAAGAAGATTCATTCTTTTTGATATTGAACTACTAATGAAAATTCTAAAATTTCATTTTCAGATTGTTCATCGCTTGTGTATTTGTTTTCCGTACAGCTTGGTTCCTCCCCCACTTCTTAGCAATTTATTATAGAAATCTTTTCCCTGTGAATGGTTACATGTGCATCTGTACCTCATTCATTTAGCAGATATTTTTTAAGCACCTGTTGTCTCATGGGCATTTTTCTAGATGCTAGTAGAGACAGCAGTGTACAAAATCCACCAAAGCTCCTGTTTTGATGGACTTTCGTTTAGTAGGGGAACGGCAAAAACAAGATATGTAGAATATATTGTATGTTGCAGTTTGTATGCAGTTGCAGTATATTGTACTTCTGAGGAGAAAAAGGAGTGGGAGATGAAATATTTGAGAGTGCAGGGGGCAATGCAAACTTTAGTATGACCGGAGGAAACCTCAGTGATATGGTGACACTTGAATAAAGAACTGAAGGGGGTGAGAAAGCTAGCCATATGGATAACTGAGGGAAGAGCATTTCAGACATAGCGGGTAGTGCATAAGGGAACAGTTAGGTGGGAGAGTGCCTGGTTGGTTTGAGAAACTGTGAGGTGGCTGGTGTGGCTTTAGAAAGGTAAATGATGGAGATCAAGTCAGAAAGGGGAATGTAGGGCATGTAGATGTAGCATTTGGTCATACTAAGGGGTTTGAAGTTTACTTTTGAGTGAGATGGGAAGCCCTTGAAAGTTTTTGAGCAGAGTGGGAAGTTCTGACTTAGGTCAGAAGATCCCTCTGACTGCCATGGTTAGTGTAGATTGAAAGAGAAGGGCACAATCAGGAGGTCAGTTGATAGGCTACTACAGGAATACACGAGAGGTGATGATGGGGGCTTGGACAGGATGAGGCCAATGAGGTTGGTGAGAAGAGGTTGAATCACTGATATGTGTTGAAGTTCTAGTCTGTAGGATTTGATGATCTGTCAGATGTAAGTGTGGAATAAAGGGAGAAGTAAAAGATGACACTTGAGGTTTGGCTGAACAACTGACAGGATGGAGTTGAACAGTACTTTTTAATTATTGCATCAAATCTGTGTATGCTATCACATACCCACATAACTACAGATAATTGAGATTTCTCTACTTTGTATTTTATCACTAATTTTTTTTTGTTAAATACAATATGGCTATACGAAAGTGTATTTATTTATTTACTATTTAGTTATCTAGTGAATATTTGCATATTTTCCAGTTTTAGGCTGCTGTGAATAAAGGTCCTCTTTGCACGTGTGTCTTTTGGTACGTGAACATGTTTTCATTCCTCAGAGTTAAAGGCCTTAAATTGGAATTACTGGGTCATGTGCTTCCTAGGTGGTGCTGGTGGTAACCTGCCTGCCAGTGCAGGAGACATAAGAGATGTGAGTTCGATGATAGCTGGGTTGGGAAGATCCCTTGGAGGAGGTATGGCAATCCACTCCCATATTCTTGCCTGGGGAATCGCATGGACAGAGGAGCCTGGTAGCCTACAGTCCATAAGATTGCAAAGAGTTGGACATGACTGAAGCAACTTAGTATGCACATGTTAGTTTTATGTTTTAATTTATAAAGAACTGATGAACCTTTCCCGATGGTTATACCATTATGCATTCTCACCAGCAGCATACTAGAGTTCCATTTCTTCCAAATCCTTGTCAACATTTGATACTCTCAAATTGCAGACATTGATGGGTGTGTAGTGGTATCCCATTGCAGTTTCTTTTTAACTGTAATAAAATATGCATAACATAAAATTTATTTTAACCATTTTAATTGTGTAGTTCAATGGTATAAAGTACACTCACATTGGGCGACCATCAGTCTTAACTCATTTTTGAAACTTGTTTGTCATTCCAAACTGAAACTCTGTCCCCGTTAAACAGTAACCAGCTAATTTCTTCCCCTCCCTCCAGCCTCTCTTCTACTTTCTGACTATGAATTTGGCTGTTGTAGGTACTCGTGTAAGTGGAATCATACGATGTTCTTTTTTTTGCTTTTGGTTTATTCCAGTTAGAATAATGTTCTCAAGGTTGACCCATGTTACATCATATATCAGAATTTCTATTTCAAAGCTGAATAATACCCATTGTGTCTGTATACCACATTTTGTTTAATCATTCATTCATTGAGACGAGTGCCTTCCTTCCTTTGGCTATTGTGAATAGTGCTACTATAAACATGGGGTGTAAAAATCTCTTCAAAGTCCCTGCTTCCGTTTCTTTTGGTTATATAGCTAGGAATGGAATTGCTGTGTCATATGGTAATTCTATGTTTAATTATTTTGAAAACCAATATACCATTTTCCATAGCAGTTTTACTGTTTTACCTTCCCGCAAGGATTCCAGTTTCTTCACATCTTTGCTAATACCTTGCTAATGTTATTTTTAAAAACTAATGGTCATATAATGGGTATGAAGTGTCATTGGTATTAATTTGCATTTTACTGATTAATGATATTGAAGTTTTCATATATTTATTGGCCATGTGTATATCTTTTTGTGAATATACAACTGTTTTCTTTCTTTTTCTTTTCAGCCTACAAGTTCTTTTTCAGACAGGCATGTGTTCTGTATCATTACTGATTTGGGGGCAGGGTACTTATTTTGTTAAATTAGTGAAAATGAAGTCGCTCAGTCGTGTCTGAGTCTTTGCGACCCCGTGGGCTGTAGTCCGTGGAATTCTCCAGGCCAGAATGCTGGAGTGGGTAGCCATTCGCTTATCTAGGGGATCTTCCCAATCCAGGGATTGAACCCAGGTCTCCTGCATTGCAGGCAGATTCTTTACCACCTGAGCTATCAGGGAAGCCCTAATTGAGAAGAGAGTAGTGTTGAAACGTTTAACTATAATTGTGAACCTGCTATGTTTTCTTTCAGTTCTGTTCCTTTTTGTTTCATGTATTTTCAAGTTCTGTTATCAGGTGCATTCACATTTAGGACTGTTATATCTCCTTGATGGATCGATTCTTTATCACTAAGAAATGTGTCTCTTCTCTTGGGAATGTTCCTTGGCCTGAAGTCTGCTTTGTCTGGTGTTGACATAGCTACCCGTCCTTTCTTATGATTCGTGCTTTACATGTTTCTGTTTCTTTGCTTTCAACTTAATATGTCTTTTATAGTTTGTAGTTGCATCCTTTTTGATTGTTTACAATCTCTGCTTTTTGAGTTTTTGTTCCATTTATATTTATTGTAATTGTCAATATGGTTGAGTTTAAGAGTATCAGGTTACTGTTTGTTTTTTAGTTGTGTTATTTATACTACTTCCCTCCCCCACTTCCTGCTTTTTTTTGGATTAAGCATTATTTAGAAGTCTGTTTTATCTCCACTATTAGCTTGTATCTCTGTTTTTTCCCCAGTTGGTTGCACTAGTATTTACAGTATGCACCTTAGTTTATCTCAGTCTGCCTTTAAAATAAGACCTCTTAGAGTACAGGAATTCTAGAACATTATAAATTCATTTACCTTTCTTCATCCTTTTTTGCCATTTTAATCTTCTCTTTTGCTTTTATGTAAGCTATGAATTCCACAGTAGAATTTTGTATTATTTCTTTATATAGTCAGCTGTTACATAAAGAAGTTTAAAAACCAGGAGCAATATTCTTTGATGTTTTGTTCATGTTTTTATTTCATTTCTTTTGTGTAGATTTTTTTCATGAACTCAAATTTCTATCTGATACTATTTTCCTTCTACTTGAAAAAATAAAAAAATTTCTAGAGCACTAAGTCTGTTGGCCAAAAAAAATCTTTCAGCTTCTATTTGTATGAAAATGTTGTTAATTCACTTGTAAAAATTTTATTAGGAAAATTTTCAAACTTACACAGGTATGAAATAATTGTAGAATGTAGTTCTACACTTAATATTTTACTTTATTTAATGTCTTGTATCTATATATCTGTTAACTTGTTTTATTTCTTTTTTTTTTTTTTGGATGCTTTTCAAAGTTTTGTTTTGGCCAAAAAGTTTGGGATTTTCCGTAACATTTTTTAGAAAACTCCAAATGAACTTTTTGGCTAACTCAATAAGTTGCAGATGTTAGAATATCTCATCCTTAATTTTGTCATATATAGTTAACTAAAACATATGAAATGTATTATTATTAATTGAGTGTATTGCACTTAACTAAATTTAGTATTTTTTCTGGTTATCTGTTGGTACATAACAGATCACCCCAAACTTAGTGTACCCCAAACATCTGCAGTTATTTGTTTTGTTTATAAAGCTGTACTTTGGGCAGAGATTGGCCAGGATAGCTTGTCTTGGATTCCCTGAATTGGTTGTTTTGTTTTATACTCTTACTAACAATTACAAGTTTCCACTTGCTCTACATTCTTACAGCATTTGGGACTCTCAGTCTTTTTGACGTAGCCATTCTAGTGGATATATAGTGGTTTATCTTAACATTTTGAAGGATATTTATCACTTGATACATAACTCTAGGTTGACATTTTTCTTTCCACATTTGTTTCTGGTGAGAAGTCTGTGGTTATACTTAATGTTTCTTCTGCTGTTCATAAAATCTTTTTTGCCCCCCCTCTGGCGTCTCTTTTAAGATTTTGTCTTTATCCCTGATTTTTTTTGTGTGTTTATCCTGCTTAGGATTTATTGACTTTGGGTGTGTTTGTTTTTTTTCTTTTTTGGTTTGTTTTGGTCTATGTGCTTATGCTTTCATCAAATTTGGAAAAGTGTCAGTCATTATTTCTTCACATGTATTTTTTTAAAGTCACTTCTCTTCCTTCTACATTGTTTTCCAGGGACTCTGGTTATATGTATAATGTTAGATTATTTGATAATTATATTCAGATCATTAATATTTTTAGTTCTTTTTTTGTCTCTTTCTGCTTCCACTTACTTTGTCTTGTATTTTACTGTTGTTTTCCCCCTTCAATGTCAAATACTTTGAGATGATTTATATATTTATGTAAATATATATATATTTATATACATTATTTAGTATTTCTAAAAGTTTCATTTTCATATATCCTTTTGTCTCCTTGGTCATATTTATAGTATCTATTTTAAAAGTTCTCATCTACTGATTCCATCAGTTTTTTCACTTCAGGGTCTTTTGACTAGTTTTTCTTTTGGTTATTGGTCTTGTTTTCCTCTTTGTAAATTTAGTAGTTTACTACTGGATACTGAATATTGTAATATTCTGTTGTTGAGTGGCTGGATTTTGTTGTCTTTTCGAATGTTAAATTTTGTTTTGGCAGCCAGTGAAGTAACTTGTTGCTCAGCTTGATTCCTTCAAGGTTCTGTTAGAGTGTAAAGGCTTTACTTTTGGGCTGGTAGCTACTAGAACGGCATGGCCTTTCTTAGTTTTCTACTAAATGTCCTGTAAATGTCTATGAAATGTTCTAAGTGTCAACATGTTCTCTTCATTCTAATTGGGGGGAACTTAGGGATCTCCAAGTCTTGTATGAGCACTGGGAATATCTCAGCTCACAGCTCCTCTTTCTTCAGCTTCATGGAGTCTTTCACTTTATTCATGCCTAGTTTAGTATATAGTGACAGACTTGAAAGGACCCTCAAGGCTTATGGAAACTTTTCTCTGCTTAGCTCCCCTCTCTGGCACTCAGTCTTAGTAAATATTCTAGCCATTTCAGCCTACTCAACTCTGACCTCTTGCTTCACACCCCAGTGAGACTGCTGTCCTCTGTCTGGGTTTCCCTCCATTGACTCTTATCAGAAAGTTGCCTTTAGGCAGAAATTCAAGCATTCAAAGGGTTCACCTTAACTCTGTTTATTCTCATGGATCACAGTCTCACACTGCCTTGTACCCAGGATCTGAAAACATTTTTTTGTGTATGTTGTCCAGTTTTCTTGTTTTTGATAAGAAGTAACTGTTAGATACTTTTTGGATCTTTCTCTGGACTTTCTGTTTCATCTACATTTATTATTAAGTGCTCATACCATACTGTGCTTTTTAAAATAAAATTTTCATTCAAGTATGATACACATACAAAAGCATATGAGTATGCACATAGGTTGTTACACTTTCACACACTGAGCACACAGATGTAGTCTGCATTCAGATCAAGGAATGAGATCAGTTCCTCTGTAGCCCCTTGTGCTTTCTTTGTCATTAATTCTCTTTCCCCAAGAGTAACCAGTATCCTGACTTCTACTGGCATAGATGAGATTTTCCTGTTTTTATATTTTATGTAATTAGAAACAGTCATATGTAGTTGTATCTGACTTATCTCACACAGCATATTTGTGCGCTTTATCCACACTGTTGGTTGTCGCTGGCTGCTTATCATGTCTGTATGGCACAGTTGACCCTTGAGAAGGTGTGGGGCTTGGGGTGCCCGTCTCCTGCACATTTACAAAGCTGCATGTATGGCCACAGTAGGCCTTGCAGACTGACAGTTCTGTGACTTCAACCACCTGTAAATAGTGTTACTATATTAGTGTATTTTCTGAAGAAAAATCCACGTCTAAGTGGACCTGCATAGTTCAAACTTGGGTTGTTCAAGGATCAGCTGTATTTTGTTTTTCATTCTGCTGCTGATGGACATTTTAGTCATTTCTGGTTTAGGGTGGCTAAGACTGTTGTTACTGTCAATTTTCCACTAAATGTCTTCTAGTGAACGTGTGTTCTCATTTCTGTTTGATATACCTAGAGGAATTTTTAAGTTATAGGATATGTATACATTTAGTAGATAACTGTCAAATTTTTTTGAAGGGGTTGTATCAATTTTAATTATACTATTTACTATCCTACATTTAGTCCCTGGTAGAACAAGTTCTTTGGAAAGAGAGACGTTTCTTTTAGAAAATGAAATATTCTTGGTGATTCTTACGTTTTTGAGCTTCAGAGTATACTTTCGTTAAATTGACTTGGGGTAAATTTGTGTTATTTTAGAATTAAGGGATACTCTTGTTTATTCGTCTGTGAATTGCATTTGGAACTACTTCGGAATCCTTTTTCAGGCCATGAGCTTTACTCCCCCCCCGCCCCCGCCTTGTACACGGGAGGTGTGGAGTCAAGAAAACAGTCCCCAATATGATGAAAGTAAACATGAAGGAGATGTGCCTTCCCCTCAACCAGCTTATAATTAGAAGCACTGAGAAATGTATGCAGATAGCTATAATATATAAAATAATAAACTTAAGGTAGAAATTAATATAGTATTAGGAATATATAGTAAATGATTATTTACAGAAGAGATTAGAGAATTGTGTGGTACAGTAATTAAAATGAGTATTTTTTAACAGGGCATAATAGGTGGGTGGGAGATAAAGGTTAGCAAAAGATAGAGAAGTATTTTGGGGTAAACTGTTGTGAGAAACAAAAGCATTGAACTCAGAAATACAGATGGCTAGTAAGCAACAGTTAGAACTGGACATGAAACAACAGCCTGGTTCCAAATAGGAAAAGGAGTACGTCAAGGCTGTATATTGTCACCCTGCTTATTTAGCTTCTATGCAGAGTACATCATGAGAAACACTGGGCTGGAGGAAGCACAAGCTGGAATCAAGATTGCCGGGAGAAATATCAATATCCTCAGATATGCAGATGACACCACCCTTATGGCAGAAAGTGAAGAGGAACTAAAGAGCCTCTTGATGACAGTGAAAGAGGAGAGTGAAAAAGTTGGCTTAAAGCTCAACATTCAGAAAACGAAGATTATGGCATCCGGTCCCATCACTTCATGGGAAATAGATGGGGAAACAGTGTCAGACTTTATCTTTTTGGGCTCCAAAATCACTGCAGATGGTGATTGCAGCCATGAAATTAAAAGACGCTTACTCCTTGGAAGGAAAGTTATGACCAACCTAGATAGCATATTCAAAAGCAGAGACATTACTTTGCCAACAAAGGTCTGTCTAGTCAAGGCTGTGGTTTTTCCTGTGGTCATGTATGGATGTGAGAATTGGACCATAAAGAAAGCTGAGCGTGGAAGAATTGATACTTTTGAACTGTGGTGTTGGAGAAGACTCTTAAGAGTCCCTTGGACTGTAAAGACATCAGAACAGTTAGTCCTAAAGGAAATCAACTGTGAATATTCATTGGTGCTGAAGCTAAAGCTGCAGTACTTTGGCCACCTGATGAGAAGAGCTGACTCATTGGAGAGGACCCTGATGCTGGGAAAGATTGAGGGCAAGGGGGCAACAGAGGATGAGGTGGTTGGATGGCATCACTTACTCAATGGACATGAGTTTGAGCAAGCTCCAGGAGATATGAGGGACAGGGAAGCCTTGTGTGGGTGGGGCACAAAGAGTTGGACACAACTTAGTGACTGATCAACAGTGGAAGGAAAAGACATGGTCTTTAGAATCAGACAACTTGATCTTAACCTTATATTTACTAGTTAAGTGACCTAAAGCAAGTCACCTAAAAGGAAATATTCCTCTTTTGTAAGATGCTTATCCTGAGAAGTATATTTTGTGAACATTTTCAAGCAGTGGAAGTATAAAAACGAATTATATGTGTGTTCTCTAAAAGTGTGGTCTAGTCAGAGAAGAGGCTGGACTGGCAGATTTTTTCCAAATCGTGTACAGTTTCATCTGAAATGCTACTCTGGAACAAAACCAACAACAGAATAATTGGGGGAAGTGTTGGAGTGTGGGGGAATTTCTGAGATAGAATTGATAGCAGTGGGTGAGTTTGTTGTACTGGAAAGGGCTTCTCTTTAGAATATAACTCAGTTTTCTAATTTGGATGACTGGACTGGTAGTGGTATCATTACTTCCCCTGGTTTTTCTTAATATGTCTGGGATAAACATTATTCATGCCTCAGTGCTCAGTTTATATGTTACTTTATAAAGAATATCTTTACTTTTTCCCCAGACTTAAGTCAGAATATTTGTGCACTTATATTGTGGTTTCTTCTTCACAACAACACTTAACTGTGCATTGCAGTTACCTACTTTATTGTGGTTTTTATTGTTTGTGCCCATTTTCCCCATTACGTGGGAATAAGAGCAAGTCTAGTTTCCAATTCTGGGGAGGGGGGTCACTAAAACTTTATAGACTGAATTTTGAATTTATTTTAATTTTTTAAATTAATAAATTTTAATTGGAGGCTAATTACTTTACAATATTCATAGTGGTTTTTGCCATACATTGACGAATCAGCCATGGTTGTACATTTGTCCCCCATCGTGAACCCCCTCCTACCTCCCTCCCCATCGCATCCCTCAGGGTCCTCCTAGGGCACCGGCTTTGAGTGCCCCACTTCATGCATCAAACTTGGACTGGTCATCTATTTCACATTTGGTGATACACGTTTCAGTGCTATTCTCTAAAATCATCCCACCCTCACCTTCTCCCACAGAGTCCAAAAGTCTATTCTTTATATCTGTGTTAGAGCATGTCTAGTTTCTTTATCAGTATGTCTTCGTCCACTTGTAGACCTTCAAACATTTTAAAATTTGGGCTGTAATTGACATATAACATTGTATTAGTTTTAGGTAGTAGACATTCTTTGAATGATCTTTAGTATCAAACTGTCCAGTGGTTGGGCTAAATAAAAACGAGGGGGGAAATAAAGAATGGCACCATTTTTTTCGTTTTTCACTTTTTTTTTTTTACCATTTTTCTTATAATCTGTAATTAGCAGGACAACAAGAGTAGGAAGAGTAGGCACATCAAGATGGAGTGAGGTTTTTTTTAATAATTGAGTTTGATTTTATATGCTGATGAACATCTCAAGTGCCTGTGTACCATTGGTAACTGAGAGTAGCAGGCTTATGACTCAAGAGATCAAGGCTTAAAAGGTGTAAGGGCTCTTAAGATGTGAGGGATCTTAAAAGATGTTAGGGATATTAAGTATATAGAGAGGTGATAGAGGAACAGGTGCTGACCTTGTCCAGAAAATTAATTTAACCTAAATTGCTGCTAAGTCACTTCAGTCGTGTCTGACTCTTTGCGACCCCATAGACGGCAGCCCACCAGGCTCCCCTGTACCTGGGATTCTCCAGGCAAGAACACTGGAGTGGGTTGCCATTTCCTTCTCCAACGCATGAAAGTAAAAAGTGAAAGTGAAGTTGCTCAGTCGTGTCCGACTCTTTGCGACCCCATGGACTGCAGCCCACCAGGCTCCTCCATCCATGGGATTTTCCAGGCAAGAGTACTGGAGTGGAGTGCCATTGCCTTCTCCATAACCTAAATTAAATAGCCCGTTTTCTTACATTAAGAAAAGGGCTATTGATGGAAACTTAGAGGCTGTGGTTGGGGAGTAGGAAGATGAACTGGGAGAAGACGTAGTTCCAGTCAGAGGTAGAACACTGATAGGTACAGCATTATGGAAGCCAGGAGGGGTGAGAATTGTGAAATATTGCAGAGAAAAAGTAGGATTAAGAGGTCATAAGATGTAGCCCATATGAGAATGATGATGACTTTTATAAGAAAACTTTCAGTATGTGAAAAGTTTTGTATGTTAGCATCTGAGGTAATGGTCTTTCTGGTGGTTAAAGGAAGCTAATGGTACTGTAAAGTGTTAATGGAGTTGAGGGAATTATGTTGGAAGTACTGTAAGAAAGTAATATTTAAAAATTTGGTGAATTTAAATCTAGAGTGAACTAGAATGAGGAGAACCTAAAGGCAGGAAGATTTATGCAGGAAAGTTACTGGGAACACTCTTGTTGAGAAATTTACAAATGTACAAAGCTGAATGAGTTTGTCAACAAGTAGCTTTCCCACAAATTTAAGACACTGTAAACATGGCATAAATGAGAACAGTATTGCTAAGTGGACATAATGAAAAAGTGATAGAAAAAGTAGTCTGGAAATTAAGTTGGTCCTATGATTATAAGGAGGTGAAAGAAATAGGCTATTGGAGAGGAGATAAAAGACATGACAGATGTATTAATAATGAATATGCACCTGTGTAGAGGGAGAAAAAGTGAGAGTAGGCAGAAGGACTGTTTTAAGGATAAATGAAAATGATAGTAGGACAGGTGGATATAGATTCATATTGACATTTCTTATTTTTAGATGAATTTCTTATTCTTTGATTTATACTGAGCCCTCTGTTGAATATAAAGAAAATAAAGGCACTAGGTGCGGTGTAAGAGTGCTAATAGTTAAATTTACAGAGTGCAACTAGCATTTTTGGTGTTTACAGTTTCTGTTACTTATCCTATATCTTCATAGATTTGGTGTATTTCTTCCATGATTATGTGTTCCTAATCTTCTAAGGCAAAGTATCTCAAATTGGGGTATGCATATCACATGAAATGTGTGCTTAAAATACAGATCTTTATATCCCCATTTTATGTACTGAATCAGTCTCTGGAGGTTGAGATCAAGTAAGTATGCATTTTTTTTACAGATTCCTCAGGTGATTGTATTATAGAAGAGAGTTTGAGACTCAGTTTGTTAAGATCTTAACATTAGATTAATTTTAAAAACTAATTATATGCTGCTGCTGCTAAGTCACTTCAGTGGTGTTCGACTCTGCGACCCCATGGATTGGAGCCCACCAGGCTCCTCTGTCCCTGGGATTCTCCAGGCAAGAACACTGGAGTGGGTTGCCATTTCCTTCTCCAATTATATGCAGTATATTCATTTTCTGACAACAACCTTTAGGATGCTGGGTGGGTTTCCTGACTTGGTGGGGAACTTGGTTTCTTCATATGTAGTAAAAGGAAATATATTAAAAAAAAAAACAAACTTCAGTTCTGTTCAACTGAGACGTGCTCTGATTGTGTACAAATGAGATAAGAATTTACAGTGATTATTTGGATCCATGCTGAAGCTTAAAGGCTTCAAAATTTGTTTTTTGATAAGAGAAGTTTTGATAGGTTAAATGTTTGATTTAAGGAATAATAATTGCTACCGTACACTGAGGCCCTATTATGCTCCAGGCAACATTGTCTTACATACTTTAAAAATATTTTCACTAATGCAACAACCTGACACCTAAGACTGACAGGACACTCCCAAGCTGCTACTCTGGGAGGTAGCTGGGCAGATGCTCCTATATGTACCTAACATAGCAGGTGCTCAGCATATATAATTTAGTTAAAAGCTTAACTGCTATAGGTATCTGAAGGAATTCAAGACACGTACTTAAACAGTTGTCATGTATTTTCAGCCCTGTTGGAGAGAGAGAGGAGTAAGGAAATGGAGATCAGTAAGCTCTGTGGCCGGAGAAGGCAATGGCACCCCACTCCAGTACTTTTGCCTAGAAAATCCCATGGATGGAGGAGCCTGGTAGGCTGCAGTCCATGGGGTTGCTAAGAGTTGGACATGACTGAGCGACTTCACTTTTACTTCTCACTTTCATGCATTGGAGAAGGAAATGGCAACCCACTCCAGTGTTCTTGCCTGGAGAATCCCAGGGACGGGGAAGCCTGGTAGGCTGCCGTCTACGGGGTCGCACAGAGTCAGACACGACTGAAGCGACTTAGCAGCAGCAGCAGCAGCAAGCTCTGTGGCTGAAAATGGGCATCATGGTTCTGCCCGCTGGAAGCCTTCAGGCCGCAGGGCCTGCCTAACTACCTGTCCATACATCCTGGCAGCAGCTCTTAGGGGCGTTTGTCTCTTGATATGTTTTGAATATTCACAGATACTACAAATGAGTTTGGTTCTGTAATTTTAGAGCAATTTTTTTTCTTTGCAAGTTGTCTATTCGGTTGTCTGTGTAAAAAGAATTGAGTGAGGTGTTTTATGTTTTAGGTTAAAAATCTGTAAGAGCCTGATTTTAGAATTCACCAGCTCCTCAGAAGTTTGGCGAAATATGGTATGTTTCTGTTTTATTTTTTGAAAGTCAAAATTGCATGAATATCTTAATGTCATGATTAGAATAGTGATGTATTCAGCAGATTTGGATAACTGCCATTTTTAAAGGATTATGCTGCTAAGTGCTAAATCACCATGCTGCCAGGTAGACTGTGTGAGGGCTCCAAGTGGGATTCGGAAAGAAATTTAGAAGAGGTTAGTGTGCTACGAGGGGTAAAATAATTGCATAAGAAGATTGAGGGAGCGAGTTTGGCTGTTAGGCTATGAGTTAATAATAGCTTCCATTTATTGGGCTTTTTCTATGTGCCAAACACTGTTTAGAACAAAATACATGTTTGTTCATCCTCATGACAGACCTCTGAAATAGGTACTACTGTTACCTTAGTTCTGTATATTGGGAAATGGTCTTGGAGAGGTTAAGAAACTTGCCCAAGATTTTCCATTGAGTAAGGGACCAAACAAGGCCTTGTATCCATACTGACTCTGGGAGCTGTTTGCTCTGTTGAGCAGTAGACTATGAAAAAGTAAGTCTAGAAGAGAAAACTTGCCTCAGTATTTTTCACAGAACATGTAGCTCTTTAATGAATTAATTCATCTCAGTTAATCAATTAAAAGGTGTTTTGACTTTTTCATTTTTATGTTTTACAGGTTGGAAAGTTAGACTTGGATCTTTTAAATCCACATACACTATTAGTCTTATGAAGACTCCAGAGGAAATACTATTCGTTTCAGGGGGCGCATTACCTCTTTTCCAAATGACCTCAAGAATCTTCTAGGTTGTTATTAGGAAGCATGTAACATGATAGGAAAATCTAGGAAATTTGGTATCTTCCAGGGATTATAAATCCCACATATTTAGGCATACCTCAGAGGTATTTCACGTTTAGTTCTAGACTACTGCAGTAAGGCAAATAAAGCTAATCATGTGAAGCTTCTGGCTTTCTGGTGCCTATGAAAGTTACATTGACAGATGCTTACTATAGTATATTAAGTGTACCGTAACATTATGTCTAAAAAAGAGTGTACACATCTTAATTAAAAAATACTTTGTTGATTAAAAAAAGTGCTAAACATCATCTGAGCCTTCCGCAAGTTGTTATAGTAATATCAAAAGTTACTGATCATAAATCACCGTGACAAATATAATAAGGAGGAAAAAATGTGAAATATTGCAAGAATTAACCAAAATGTGACACAGAGACATGAAGTGAGCCAATGGTGTTGGAAAGATGGCACCTGTAGACTTGCTAGAGGCAGGCTGCCACAAACCTTCAGTTTGTCAAAGACGACACACATTTGTGAAGCGCAATAAAATGAAGTATGTCTGTATTCGAGTCCGCGAAAGTTATTTATGTATTCTTTGGCCAACTCTTACCCTTATCTGAATTTGAAGCCCAAGTTCATAGGCTGCAGAGTTATGGGTTCAAGCATTGATGTTTCATCCCTTAGTATTCTCAGATAGCTTCCTATTTTATAAATGTCAAGGGTCTTTTGTTTCTGTCTCCTAATTTTCTCATCTTTCCTTAGATAACTTTTCAGATTTGGCCTGGATATATAGTTTGGTAGGGAAATCATCCGGAGGAAAAACTAGTTGCAGGGCATGAACTCTTGATTCTGGGATATTCCCGATGTGTATCTTTGCCAGAACTGCAGTGTGAGTAGGATGCCTGATAAATCGTGAATCATGATAATCAGGACAGTTCAGCTAAGGCCAAGTAAGGGGATCAGAGGATATTAGGTTGAGGGAGAAAAAAATGATTTTGTATTTCGCCATTCTCTGTCATGAAATTGAATGTTAGTGGATTTATGACTGATAAGGAGAATATAATATTCATGAAATACCCAAGGAGTTTTTGCTGCTGTTATATTATCCTGTGGAATAAGTAGCAATAGACTTGGTGGGGGGGTGTGTGTGTGTGTGTGTGTGTGTGTATAACTATTTCATTAAGCATTTGACTACCTGGAAAACTCTGTTACTATTAGTCCCATTTAAACTATTATAATTGTGGATTCTCAATTTATATTTTAAATCTTTGCTTACTTACATATATTTAAATCATGAGGCTCTAGAGCAAAACTAAACAAAATCACAAAATACTAATTCTGGTTAGGAAGTCAATATACCTAGGTTTTAGTCCTAGGCCTGGCTTCAACACTAATACTAAAATCTTGGGCAAGTCAATTAATCACTCTAAGGCTGCTTTGTTTTTCTGTTTTTTTTTTTTAAATTCTTTCTATCATACCTACTTGGTATAGGTTAGAGCCATAGTTGTTTTGAGATTTAAGATACTGTTGACCAAAGTGCTTTTCTTTTGTAAACTGTGACACTTCATAAAAGTACAAGATTATTGTCATGTTTTCTCAAGTGAAGAAATAATTTAAGAAAAAAATGCTGGAAAATAGTCCTTGAAAGCATTTCTATAATTATTCTTCTGATGAATGTTACATTGGCACCTAATTTGAACCTGTGAAGATTTTTTTTTTTTTTTGAACAATGAATTGAGTTTATAAAGTGTTCTAACTAAAGATTTGTTTAATTTATTAGAGTTATTAAACCTACGCTCAGATCAAGTTAGCAGCTAGACTGGTGTGACAACCTGTTTTTAATCAGTGACTCAAAGCTGTGATCACCCTGATGTCACCGAATGGCCACAGCTTGTAAAAGGTAATTTTGAATGTTATTTTACAGCCTTTAAAAGGCTGCCATTGTAAAATACATGCTGTTAAAAAAAAGAAGGAAGAAAATGTATAGTTGACAGGGATACTGACTGCTAAGAATAGTGGACCTACGAGTTGACCCGCTTCTCCGTTTAATCTCCTTCCTAAAATACTTTCTGCCTTTTCCCCAGACTTATCTGTATGAATAAATAGGAAAGTATTTCTAAAAATTTCCGAGTTTTTAAATAAAGATTTTATTATGAAGATTAAAAAAAAAACTATGAAAAAAGTCTTAATATACATTTTAAAGTATGCTTTTCATGTGGTGAGAGTTTTAATAACACTGGTATACTGTTCTGTCCCAGAGAGTTACAGTGGAAGTTGAAGGAGGACCTTGCAGTCCAGAGAAGCTGCACCTCATAAAAATCTCTCTTTTGTTTTTCTCACAAACTTTAGGTTAACCTAAGTCAGTACTTTTGGGGTTTTTTTCGTTTGATTTGTGTCCTCAATTTGGTAAAATTACAGCTGACTCAATGGATATGAGCTTGCGCAAGCTCCAGGAGATGATGGACAGGGAAGCCTGGTGTGCTGCATGCAGTCCACAGGGTTGCAAAGAGTTGGACACGACTGAGCAGCTGAACAACCAGATCCTTACTTCCCAGCATTTGACAGTAAAGAATAAAGACTCTTCAGGAGCTAAATTAAAGCTTGGAAGCTATTGTTAGATCTTAGGTATTTTATTTATTTATTGGAGTTTTGGAATTTTTTTTTCCCCCAAACTTTAAACTTATTTTGTATTTGGGTGTAGCCAGTTAACAATGTGGTGTGAGTTTCAGGTGAATAGCAAATAGCATATATCTGTTCTCCCCCCAGATCTTATGTATTTTATAATTTTGAGTGTTTGGATCCTAACTTTAGGATACTCTTTGGTAAATTATTTAGAATATTACAGACAGAATACAATAAGCAGAATGACTAGAAATTTATACAGGCAAGTACTGTTACTTATTACTCACTATAAGATAAAAAGTGCTTCTTTTAGTTCAGTGTTTATTCATAACCTTTTTCTTGATTAAAAAACAATTTCCGTTTTGAGTGAAAAACAAATGCACTATGTTTAAGAGTCTTAGGGTAGATTGTTTTAAGGTAATAATCTTCAATTTATATTATTCTTTTTTTCTTCTTGAATTGGTTTAAATCACTTGGTTTGACTTTAAAGTGGTTTTGGTAGTTACATTAATATATGTTAATATTAAATGATGCTAATGTTTACGTATTCTCTTGTTTAGGGAACAGACTTTGGAAATTAGAATGTAGATACCATTTGATGTATTTAATCTCTATTCCATTTCAGAATCTCAAAACTTTACAATAATTACACATTGTACTTCTGAGACTTGGAGTTGTGTTCCCTCTTGCTTGCATCTTACCTTTTTGCAGTAGTAGTTTAATTTCCCTGTCAATGTGTCCTCAGTTTTTCCCCCTCTCTCTTTCCCTGTTAATTTTGAAAATTTTGCCGCCTACGTGTTTAAAAGCTTCTAATCTGCCTCTCTTCCCTTAGAGCCAGCAGGTTTATTTTTTGTTTTGCAAGCCTGCTCTGCCTCCTTACAGTATGACATCTGATGCTGGAGGGTCGGTCGCACTTTCAAAAATGAGTCAGCTGGTACATGGGGTTATCATCACTTTTTAGCTCTTCTGTCTGAGAGATACAAGTTTGGAAGCAATCTTGGGGTACTTACCCACAAGGCTGGTGGAAACCAGGTGTGTCACAAAGGTGATTTGTTTGCTCCCTGGGGGAGAGGGTGGAGTGAAATTTTTGCATTTGTGTCACTGCCAAGTCACTGCCACCTCCAGCATGCCCCAGGTTTTAGTTCTAATATCATTTTGTGCATAATTGAAAATGTGAATATACTGCAAAGAAGATCTAAAATAAATATTTGAGCTGCTGGACTCCTACATTTTTTTGCATTCTTTCCCTTGGACCACTGCAATGAGGGATAATTTTGAAAGTGATAAAGAAGTGAGTTTTTTAAAACTGAGAAATATGGGAAACAGATTTTTTCTTTTCTGGTGGCTCTGAGTTTAAGATTCTTTTGTTAAAAGTTGTTTGAAATTTGAAGTCTCAAGTCAGTGATAAATTTACAAATCAAGTCCTTGTAATATCAGTTTGAAAATTTAGCTTTTGACCTCTAAAAAATATTTTACCTATTCTGTGAATTTAAAGTGTTGAAATCAGTATTGTGCTGATTCACCTTAATATATGTTGACTGATGCTGGTTATAAAAGTGAATAGAGTAATAGGAATTTATTTTTTTTAACATGTTGGGTAGGGTAGGCAGAATTGGTTCATGCCCCAGAATGAAAATAAAAGATTTCTTACTGTCTTAGAATTTTGAATATTTCTGCTTAAAATAGCAGCAGTATATTGAAAAAGTAGAAAAAAACTGGCAACTGTTTATAGCTGATGTCATTCATTGTTATCCACAACAAGATTTTTAATGCCCTGGAATACAATTGACAGGTACACAGGCTGCCAGTGTATTTTCAGGGAAAGCTACTTTCGTTGAAATAAGGTAATCTTGATCAGAATGGTAAATCAGACTTCAGTGTCTCAAAATTCATGAGGCTCTTAGGTTTAAATTTGTATTATCTACAGCAGAGATTGGCAGACTTTTTTTTTAAAGGGCCAGGTAATAAATATTTTAGGCTTTGTGGGCCACGTGTCTGTAAGTTTCTCAGCTCTGCTCTTGTGGCATAAAAGCAGCCATAGACAGTATGTAAATGAATGAGCATGCCTCTGTGCCAGAACAAGCTTATAAAAATAGGCGGCTGACCCAGGCCTTAGTTTGTCATCCCAGGCAGTAGTTTGCTGATACTTTATCTAAAGTTTGGGACCATGAATACCAGTGCATACCTTTGATATTGTGAATAACTGATACTTGGCTGTAGACGGTTTCATAGTTGTATGTTTTTATTATAAATACTTGACTTTGTAAATATGATTTGTTACGTTGGTTTGTATGTTGGTACCTAAATAGTGTTTAGTTTCCTTTCCTTAAAAAAACGAACTGAGTTTTTATTAGTCTAGCCCTTACGATAAATGTGTTGTATGGCAATCTGATCGGATCACTTTTTTCTCATGTTGAACTTTTAAAATTGTTAACCCATTAAATCTTGGTTTCAAATTTGTCTTCCAAAATAAAATGTTTGCTCCTTTTTTGAAATATGGAATATTTTGCTTAACTTTTCTCAATTGCATTTTACAGATCATCAGGAGAACCTCAATCTGACGACATTGAAGCTAGCCGAATGTAAGTGTAACTTGGTTGAGGCTGTGGTGTCTAAGTTGCTCTAGATTGCTTTAAATGGTATCACATTTTTTGAAAACAATTTCCAATTGGAAGATAGGAATACACAGGTCTCATTTTCCCTACCAAATAAATACCTCTAAATCTTGGTAACATATTACTAGATTTCTACTTCTAGACAGATAACTGCATACCCCTGGATTCTTACATATTTTTGCTCCCCTAGAAGTTTTAGTCTGTTAGTGTGAAAGACCTGGAAGCACATCATTTCATTTATGGTGGTAGAAGGATCCCAGGATGGAACATGAACATAAAGAAGTACCAGTGTACTCAGGTACCTTGATGCAATAGGGAACCTAATCCATGTGGCAGAAAACAGGGGTGATCAGGGAAGGCTAAGTTAAGTCTTGAAGTGAGACTGGGAGTTAGCGAGCACAAGCTAGGCAGAAACATGAGCACTTACAAAGCCGCATAGTAAATGTAAGAAGCAGTAGGCAGTTGAGGATTTTTAGATTATAGACTAACCGAAAGGTGGAAAGTTAAAGGAGATGAGACTGCATAAAAAGGCCTAGGTGCTTGCATGCTATGGGAACGGCCTTGGCCTGTCTCTCATAGGTATTTGGGAGTCAGTAAAGAATTTGCTAAGTAGGGTAACCTTGTTAGATATATATTTTTAGTAACTTTGCTGGCAAGGAAACAGGATTGAAGAGAAATCATATGGTAGGATGACCAAAATTTAGTCAATGAAAGCCTAAATAAGGGCAGTAGTATATTAGGAATTCAAGATAAAGTTTTCTGGTTTAAAGAAAAGTATTTAGAAAGTGAAGTAGGTAAGACTTCAGTGATTAGTTGTGAAAATATAAGAAGTTTAAAATAACTAGAGATGGTGATTATTTAAGCAGGGCTTTAAGGTAGTAAGGGTTGGAATGAAAAATATAGGTATAGGGATTTCTCTTGAATAAGAGCAAAGACCCTTATGAATCTAGAAGAGGGAGGTAAGGATGAGTGCTGCTGCTGGCTGCTGCTGAGTCAGTTCAGTTGTGTCTGACTCTGCGTGACCCCATAGACAGCAGCCCTCCAGGCTCCTCTGTCCCTGGGATTCTCCAGGCAAGAACACTGGAGTGGGTTGCCATTTCTTTCTCCAAGGATGAATATGTGATATTAAATGTATTGGTAGGTAAGAATGAGGAAGTCAAAGCCACTGTGCCTAAACTGTCAATTTTCTTAGTAAATTAGGTCAGCTACACCACTGTGTGCTTCTGGAAGAAGTGGTTTCGTTGTTGATTAAGCTTGGGACATACAGACTTAAACAGCAGATTTCTTTCCTGAAAATTGTGAAAAATCCTTTAGAATGATATACATTGTGCATCTCCAAGAAGGGATTATAAAATATATTTTTCAAACATATGTGTCCATGTAACTTAAAATTTTTTTGTGTGGTAAAATACACATTACAAAATGTCCAATTTAGTGGTAATTAGTTACATCTATATTGTTGTGCAATGATTGCCACCATCATCTCTGTAACTCTTTTCATCTTGCAAAACTGAAACTGTTGTCAGTTAAAAAAAAGTCACTCCCCATTCACTCTTCTCCCCAGACCCTGGCAATCACCATTCTACTTTCTTTGATTTGGACAACAATACCTCATATACTCGGAGTGCCCACAGTATTTGTCTTTTTGTGATTGGTTTATTTTACTTACATAGCATGATATCAAGGTTCATCCATGTTGTAGTGTATGTCAGAATTTTCTTCCCTTTTAGGAACTGAATAATCTGTTGTATATATATGTAACATTTCGTTTATCCATTTATCTGCTGATGGACACCGGTTGCTTTTGTTTTAGCTATTGTGAATAATGCTGCAATGTAAGAATATCTCTTCGAGACCCTGCTTTTATTTCTTTGGGTATATGCCCAGAAGTCAGATCATATGATCATATGATAGTCCTATTTTTAATTTTTTGCACAAGGAACCTTCATACTGTTTTCTAGAGTGGCTGTACCACTTTAACAGTTTGACCACATAATGCACAAAGGTTATAATTCCGTACATTCTCAACATTTGTAATTTTTTTTTTTTTTTTTCCTTCACTATAAGCCATCCTAATGGGAGCACGGGTATTTCTCTTTATAGTTTTTTGACCATGTAACTTTTTAAGAAACATTTTAAAGTAGTTTTTGTAGAACTCAGAGTTTGGTTAGGGGATTTGAAAAGACTGAAAACTTGGAAAGTTCTTGGGGAAAATGGGTGAAGTGGACCAGATATTGAGAGTCTCATGTTAACAGAGTACCCAGCTAAGATTAACTTATCCATACTTGCAGTTAGATGACTTTTCTGTAGTAGCCAGAAAAAGATGCATGGTATTTCACCATTGGCTATTAGAACAGATGGGAGTGGCATGTGTGTAGAGTGTTAACATTGGAGTAGTTGAATTTACATGTCATCGGTGATGGCCACTGTTGGAAAGGTTGTGGTGCCAGATGAAGATGTTGGGTTGGTTATAGAACTCATGATGGGTCAAAGATAGTTTCAGTTTAAGTGAAACTCTTACAAGCATAGATGATGATGATCAGAGCCTAAGGTAGTGATTGGCTGAAACTGAGAGGAGATGAGGGACCCTCAAGTTAAGAAAGTCAAGTATTTTGGGGGCTCGAGGGTTGGGATAGATCATGCATACAGGCATTGAAGTCACAATGCCAGTGATATAACTGGGGCAAAATAGAGGCTTTAGTATATGGGTGCAATTTACCAGAAAGTTTCTAAGTATAAGTTGTGTTTGTGTTGTGCTTTTTTTTTTTTTTTTTTTCCTTTCAAATGGGGGATGGGCATTATTTTTAATACAGTGAATAAGAAGGATAACAGTACATTTAGGGATTTGAGTTGTCTGTGGAAACCTCACTTAAAAGAATTATAAGAAATGCATTTGGGGGCAAGTTAGGTTTCAGTGAAAGCTAAAAGATTGAGAAAACATTATATAAAGCAATTAAAGATATGAATGTGTTTCTGGCTATCTTGATGGAAGAGGTTAGATGGATGCATCAAGAGTAAAGAATGAAAAGGAAAGATGAGGCTTGTGTTTTATAGTATGGCAAGAATGTGAGGTGCGGTAGGATGTTTATCATGAGGTTCCAGATGAGACTCTGGTGTTAAGTTCTGGTTGAGTTTAGCAAGGTATCATTGCTGTTGCCCATTGTAAGGTGGAGTAACTGAAAATTAGAACTAACAAAATTTCTAAGCTTCTGGCCATAATGGTGAGACTATAGTTCTAAGTTTTCATGTCTGCCACAGTTTCTCAAATTTCTATAACTGTAGAAACCATAACTAGGCAGTAGTTTAGTAAGATTTCTTCTACCTGAAGCTTATGTGTCTTGATTTACAAAATAGGCGATGAAGGATTCTTGTTTTTATCTAAGAATTAACTAGTGTGTTTTATTAATGGCAACATCTTATATTTATTAAAGCGTGATTCTTTTTACCACTTTGAGATATATTTGCATTTGATATCCTTTAGGGAACACCTCGAGTACATTTTAAATAATTATATAAAATTAAAGAATATGCATGGTTTTAGAAATTCCTAGTGTCACCCATTTCCTAGAACACAGAAAAACATAGTTTTTAACAGCTGCATGCTAATTTATAGTTTAGCCTCGAAATAGAACTGACACAATAACCCAGATCTTTTTATTCAATTATATAATATACTTGGATTTTGTTTAAATTCTACATACCATGTAGTAGTCTTTTTCACATACTAATTTAGACTCTTTAATTTTCTTAATGATTTCAAAGCAGTTCTAATAACTTCAGATTTCTTGTATTTGGTAGTTACTCCGCAACCTTATCTCTAACACTTCGGCTATGTTTTTAGGTATATAATTAAGACTGTAAAGGGAACCAAGGGTAAGTGTATCAAGTGATTTATGGTTCAGTATTTGCAAATGCTATTTTTTTTTTCCTAAATGTTGGCATGACCAAGGTCTTAGTCCTCAGGCCATAGTCCTCAGGCCATTATTATCTATTATCTATAGGTAAGAACTTCATAGGGCTTCCCTGGTAGCTCAGCTGGTAAAGAATCCACCTTCAATTCAGGAGACCCTGGTTTGATTTCCTGGGTCAGGAAGTTCCCCTGGAAAAGGGATTGGCTACCCACTCCAGTATTCTTGGGCTTCCCTGGTGGCTCAGACAGTAAAGAATCTGCCTGTAATACAGGAGACCTGAGTTGGGAGGATCCCCTGGAGGAGGGCATGACAACCCACTCCAGTATTCTTGTCTGGAGAATCCCCATGGACAGAGGAGCCTGGCAGGCTATAGTCCATGGAGTCACAAAGAGTTGGACACCACTGAGCAACTTAGCACATAGTACACCAACCATAATGTAAATTGAAATAGCTAATTATTATTGGATCAAAGATTGAAGTTATTAAACCCTGTTACTTATGCTCAAAACTTTTCAGAGGTCTCTCTCTCAGAGTAAAGTCCAAGGATCTACAAGGCTCTATGTGCTTCCTTTCACTTTTGTGACGTTTGTATTTTCTTTTGCCCATTTTTATCCTCACTTGCTTAATGCTCTTG
Organism: Bubalus bubalis; assembly: GCF_019923935.1. NCBI lineage: Eukaryota > Metazoa > Chordata > Mammalia > Artiodactyla > Bovidae > Bubalus > Bubalus bubalis. Next base: position 68,022,854 of record NC_059176.1, read on the forward strand.
CCCTTAATGATTTGGTGTGCTTAAGATGTGTGCCTGTTTTCTGTGATCCTTCCCTCTGATAACCACATGGCTTCCTTTCTCCTTTGCTTTAGAGCTCTCAAATGATCCTTATCTTATCAGAGAGACCTTCCTTGACCAACTTTCTTCAAAGAATGATCGTGTTCTGTCTTCCCTATTCCTTTTCCCATGCTGTGTTTATCTTCATGGGATTTAATATCATTTGACTGGTTTCATATTGATTTATTGTCTGGCTCATTTAATACCAGGATTGAAGTCTAATGTTCTTTAAATGTGTTATGGTGTGTTTTTTGGCCCAGAATGTGGTCTGTTCCATGTGAGTTTGAGAAGAATGTGTAATCTGCTGTTGTTGGATGAAATAGTCAAGAGATGTCAGTTGTATCCAGTTGATTGATGGTGCTCTTGAGTCCAACTGTGCCCTTAATGATTTTCTGCCTGCTCCATCTGCCCATTCCTGATAGACAGGTATTGAAGTCTCCGACTATAGTAGTAGATTGTTCTAGTTTTCCTTGTAGTTCTATCATTTTTTGCCTGAAGTTATTTGATGCTCTGTTGTTCAGTGCATACACATTAAGGATTGCGATATTATCATGGAAAACTGACCCATTTCTCCTTGTGTAATGCCCCCTTTTAGCCCTGATAACTTACTTTGTTTTATTTTTAATTGGAAGATAATTGGTTTACATTGTTGTATTGGTTTCTGCCATACAAGGTGAATCAGTGGTTAAGTATATGTGAGTCCCCTCCTTCTTGAACCTCCCCAGTCCCACCCCATCCCACCCCTCTGAGCTGTCATAGAGCAGCGTGGAGTTGAGCTCGCTGTGTTACACAGCAGCTTCCCACTAGCTCTCTTTTACATATGGCAACATGTATGTTTCAGTGCTACTCTTTCACTTTGTCCTGCCCTCTCCCCCATGCTGTGTCCACAGATCTGCATCTCCATTCCTGCCCTGCAAATAGGTTCATTAATAACATTTCTAGATTTCATATATATGCTTTAATATATATATAGTATCTTAATGACTTAATAGATATTTGACTTTCTCTTAATGACTTTACTCTGTATAACAGGTTCTAGGTTCATCCACTTCACTATAACTGACTGAAATTCGTTCCTTTTTATATTTGAGTAATATTCTGTTGTATATGTACCACAACGTCTTTATCCATTCATCTGTTGATGGACATCTAGATTTCTTCCGTGTACTACCTATTATAAATGCTGTTGGAATGAACATTGGTGTACATGTATCTTTTTTAATTATGGTTTTCTCAGGGTATATGTGCAGTAGTGGGGTTGCTGAATCATATGGTAGTTTTATTCCTAGTTTATTAAGAAATCCTATTCTTCATAGTAGCTGTATCAATTTACATTCCTACTAATTGTGCAAGAGTGTTCCCTTTTCTCCACAGCCTCTCCAGCGTTGATTGTTTGAAGATGGCCATTCCAACCGCTGTGAGGTGATAACCTCCTTGTAGTTTTGATTTGCATTACTCTAAATAATGAGTGATGTTGAACATTTTTTCATGTGTTTATTGGCCATCTGTTCACCTTCTTTGGAAAAGTGTCTGTTTAGATCTGTGCATTTTTTGATTTGGGTTATTTGTTTTTCTGCTATTGAGCTACATGAACTGCTTGTATATTTTGGAGATTAATCCTTTGTCAGTTATTTCATTTGCAGTTATTTTCTGCTGTTCTGAAGGTTGTCTTTTCATCTTGTTTGTGGTTTCCTTTGCTGTGCCCAAACTTTAAATTAGGTCCCATTTATTTTTGTTTTCATTTCCATTATTCTTTATTCTAGGAGGTGTGACCCTGATAGCTTTTCTTTGGAGTCTGCTCTGGCTGAAATTAATATAGCTACTCTTGCTTTCTTTTGATTATTGTTAGCATGGTATATATTTTTCCTATTTAATTTATATGTGTCTTTATATATAAAGTACAGATAATGTATAATTGGGTCTTGTTTTTTGATCCACTCTGACAATCAGTGGTGAAGAATCTACCTTTCAGTGCAGAAGACATAGGTTCGATCCCTTAGTCAGGAAGATGCCTTAGAGAAGGAAATGGCAACCCCTTCCAGTATTCTTGCCTGGGAAATCCCATGGACAGAGGATCCTGGCATGCTTCAGTCCATGGGGTTGCAAAAGGGTCAGATACAACTTCGTGACTAAACAACAACAACGTATACACATACATGAGTAGATACACACACACATATGTACACATAAGTATCATAAACCAAGTACATAGTTGATATTAAACAACTTGTATGTCTTAGATTAGTTAAGATTAAGAAAAATAAAAGGTTTTCTTTTACTTTTCACTTATTTATCAGTGCTTGTCCTTCTTTATGTAAATTTGAGGTCCCAATCTGTATACTTTTCACTTATTTCTTTATCAGTACTCATCCTTTATGTAAATTTGAGGTTCCAATCTGTATCATTTTCCTTCTCTTTAGAGAATTTCTTCTAACATTCTTGGAAGGCAGGTGTGCTGACAACAAATTCCCTCAAGTTTTATTTGTCAGAGTCTTTATTTCTGCCTCACTCTTGAAGAAGAATTTCACAGGGTATAGAATTCTAGGTTGGTATTTTTTTCTTTCTCCATTCCCCCCATCCCCCTTAGTACTTAATATATTTCATTTCACTCTCCTTTCATGGTTTCTGAGGAAAAGTCAGATGTAATTCCTATGTTTGATATTTTGTAGGTAAGGAATTTTCCTCCTCTGGCTTCTTTCAGATTTTTTTTCTTTATCTTTGATTATCTGTAGTTTGAAAATGGTATCACTAAGTGTAGGGTTTTAGAGCGGGAATTTCTCCTGGTTGGTGTTTTTTGAGCTTCCTGGATCCATAGCTTGGTATCTGATAGTAATTTAAGGACATTTCTCAGTGATTGTTTCAGATATTTCTGATGGTCCTTTCTTCTTTTTCTAGTATTCCCATTATGTGTGTGTTACACTTTTTATAGTGTCCCACAGTTGTTAGTCTTTGTTCTCCTTGCTTTTCAATTTTCAAAGATTCTGATGATAATATCTAAGTTCAGAGATTCTTTTCTTAGTTGTTTCCAGTCTACTATTAAGCCCTCAAAAGACATTTAAAAATTCTGTTACAGTGTTTTTGATCTCTAGGTTTGTTTGTTTTGGTTATTTCTTAGGATATCCATCTCTGCTTACATTTACATGCTGTCTACCTTATTCATTGAAAAGATCATATGGTTTTTCCTTTTTAGTCTTACTGATATGGTGAATTTACCAAGCCTGCAGTACTGTGATAATCCAACTTGTGTGTTAGTCAGTCAATCAGTTGGGTCCAATTCTTTGCGACTCCCATGAATTGTAGCCTGCCAGGCTCCTGTCCATGTAATTCTCCAGGCAAGAACACTGGAGTGGATTGCCGTTCCCTTCTCCAGGGGATCTTCCACACTCAGGGATTGAAGCTGGGTATTCTGCATTGCAGGCAGATTCTTTACCGTCTGAGCCACCAGAGACGCCCTGCTTTATTCATTAAAGCTTAGTAAATTATATATTAACTAGCTCTTAGTTAGTTTAAATTCCTGGTATGATAATTCCAACATCTCTGCCATTTCTAATTCTTAAGCTTGCTCTGTGGTTGCACATAGTGTTTTTTGCCTTTTAGTATGCCTTGTAATTTTTTCTTGATAGCTGGAAATGATTTCCCAGGTAAACGGAATTGCTGTAATAGGCTGTCAGTAATGTGATAGTAAGATGTAAGCGGAAAGAAAGCATTTGATAATATCCCATCAGGGTAAAGTATTTTTGCCTGAGGACAGGCCTTGGTAAGAAGAGAGGGCACTTCAGTTCAGTTCAGTTCAGTTGCTCAGTCATGTCCGACTCTGTGCTACCCCATGAATTGCAGCATGCCAGGCCTCCTTGTCCATCACCAACTCAAACCCACGTCCATCGAGTCGGTGATGCCATCCAGCCATCTCATCCTCCGTCGTCCCCTTCTCCTCCTGCCCCCAATCCCTCCCAGCATCAGAGTCTTTTCCAATGAGTCAACTCTTCACATGAGGTGGCCAAAATACTGGAGTTTCAGGTTTAACATCATTCCTTCCAAAGAACACCCAGGACCGATCTTGTTTAGAATGGACTGGTTGGATCTCCTTGCAGCCCCAGGGACTCTCAAGAGGGCACTGGTATATCTCAAAATGGTTCCTTTCTCTGCCCCCCTGCTAGAAGCTTGAGAGGAGTTTCCTCAGTACTGGCTCTGAGAACCTGCTCAAGCTCCTTGGGGTAATTCTCATAAAAATTCTGGGGGCTCCCCTATGACTGGCCCCTCCCTCTATGGAGTTTTTAAGTCCAGATTTTCTTAAGGCCGAGCCTCTAGGAGTTTGTCAGTTACAGTTAAGGTTTTTCTGTCCTGTCACAGGTTCCTGCTTGTGGATCTCTGCTTCAGTAAACTATGACTCCCTGTATTTGCCTGTCTCAGTATTAGGGACATTTGGCGTTATGCTCCTCCGTCATTTAGGAATCCAAGAAGAGTTGTGGAGTCCTTTCGTCTCTTCATCTTTTTATTTGTTATTGGATTGGACTAATTACTTTCTAGCTTGTGGAACCAGAAATCAGAAGTTGAGATGTAGCTTAGATGCTCTTTTGTCTGTGGAGTGGAAGAAAATATTTATATACAACTCCAAATTAAATATACTTAAATGTGTATAAAAATATTTTTGGATTAAATAATGTCTTGAAGTACATTCTGAAGTAAAAGATACAAAATAAAGGTGGCTCTTCTGTTTCCAGGATTCCCTCCTGGGTTCTGACACCATGTTCTTGCTGTCCAGATTGAGCCTTTGCATGCACCTTTGTGTGCCTCTGATACGCCTAAGGAACTGGGAGGTATCCTGATACCTGCCTCCCTTCGTGGTTAAGTACTAGAAAAAAATAGTTAATTGACACTGCTTTCTAGACAGTATCAGGAGAGAAAATGAAGAATCCTCACTGAGTTTCTGAAATTTGCTAGGTTCTGAGAACGTAACTGTAGATAAATGGTCAAATCGTGTGTCTCAGTGAGCTTACCATGTAATTAAATAGGCACTTATTATAAAGTGTACTGAAAATAGGTACAGGTTACTGTGGGAGCAGCAGTCATGATCCTGAAATGATACTAAGCTGAATCTTTAAATAGAAGGAGATATGCTTCTGGTTCATAGTAGGGATGAATGCCTCTGACTGAGTCTTCTCAGAAGGCAGAGTGAGCACAGCCCTGTTACTTTGTTGAAGTACTCCAGCGAAGCAGTTTTTAGGATCAGTGTGAATTTGCGTTTTATTTATTATATTGTACATGTCCTTAAAAGATTTTAAGAATTGTTAGTGGGAATAGTTTACAGTCCTTCTCCTAGAATACTTTGTGAGGATTAAAGGCCATAGTGTGCAAAAACCACTCACTATGTTAATGAATTTTTATTGTTTTTGTTATTTCAGCTCGTAACAGTACCTTTTCCTCAGGTGCCCATCCCAGAAAACCTATGTATTCAGCTTTTTCTATTCATTACCTCTACGTATACATCTTTTAAATGTTTCTTCCATCAGTTTCCTTTTCTTTCCTGCTACTTCTTCACTCTTTGTCTGGTCTCTAATAGTAGTCATTACCCAACTAGATTGCCTGCCTCCAGTTTTGCCAATTTTGGTCCCAGTTTACAACATGGAATTATCATAAAGGCAGATTTGACTTAGTCATTGACTTACTTAAAACCCTTTAATGACTCCTGCTGCAGATGTTCTTATCTAGTGGTTTATGAAAAGTGTGTGAATATTCTGAAACTTCTTGCCAGATGAAGTATATATGTATTTTTATGGGAAGAAAGTTACTGACCTTTGTTAGATTATTCCTCTCTTGGCTAAAATCTGAATTCCTTATCATGTCTTAAAAATTCTCCCATAATCTGGCCTCTCCCTGCCTTTGCTTAGTCTTTGAGTCCTTCCTTGAACTTTATGCTACTGAACTGCATCCAGTGGTCTTAAGACCTTGTTCTCAGACTCTTCTGCCTTCACTCACTCATTTCTCTCTCATCTGAAACAGTCTTCCCACCCTCTTTGTCATCTGTTCCCCAGTCATCCTTTGCAATTCATCTTGGCTAAATTGCCTCTTTTTATATTGCTGTACCTCCTGAGTCCCTGTGATGTTAAAAATCTTCTGGGTTCCCTCTACCCACCACCCTTTAAACAGTTCCCTGAAGAAAGAGCCCATAAAAAATAGCCATAAGACCTGAAATAATATTTCTGTTTTCTCAGGCAGTGTTTGAAATATACTGAAGAAGACATTTGGAAGTAATCAGGTATTGCTAAAGCCTTGAAAGATGAAAATCTCCAAAGAGAAATACAAAAGAGAAAATGTCTAATGTCTTGTCCCTGGGGAGTATAAGCATTTCTAGATTAGGAAGGGAAGTATCTGAAGAACAGCCAGAGAGAAAGGAAGTCAGGAAAACAGTGTCCTAAAAGCCCATAGTCAGTAAATTCCAAAAGACCTACATTTCTTAGCAAGGTTACATAAATTTGATATGTAGTTTTAAGTTTGATATAGCCCCATTTGGCTATTTTTGCCTTTGTTGCCTGTACTTTTGGTGTCATACCAAAGAATTCATTGTCCAAATCTCATGTCCTTTAACCATTCCCTTATGTTTTCTTCTAGGAGTTTTGTAGTTTCAGCTTGTATATTTAGGTTGATCCATTTTGAGTTAACTTGTATATTGTATTGTATAAACTAAGGGTCCAGCTTCATTCTTTGGGGATATTCAGTTTTCCCAGCAGCACTTGAAGAGACTATCCTTTCCACATTGTGTACCTTTGGTACCTTTGTTGAAGATCATTTGACTGATATGTTTTAAGGGTTTATTTCTGGATTCTCTGTTATGTTCCATTGGTTTGTATGTCTTGTCTTTATACCAGTACCATGCTGTTGTGGTTACTGTAGCTTTGTCAAGATGTATTGAAATCAGGAATTGGAAGCCTCTGGCATTGTTTTCTTTCTCAAGATTATTCTTGCTACTTGGCATACTTTGAGATTCCATATGAATTTTAGGATTGCTTTTTCCCATTTCTGAGAAAATATCATTGGGATTTTGATAGGGATTGAATTGAATCTTTAGATTTCTTTGGGTAGTATGGACCTTTTAATAGCACTTCAGTTTTGCAGTTGATGAACACAGGATACTTGTTTGTGTCTTTAGTTTCTTTCAGCAGTGTATTGTAATTTTCAGTGTACTAGTCTTTTGCCTCCTTCAGTAAGTCTGTCCATAAGAATTTTATTTTTGATGCTGGTATGGAGGGGAATATTCTCTTAATTTCCTTTTCAAGTTGTTCATTGTTAGTTCATAGAAACAAAACTGATTTTTGCATCCTGCAGCTTTACCAAATTCATTTATTAGTTCTAACAGTTTGTGTGTGTGTGTGTGTGTGTGTGTGTGTGTGTTCTTTATGGTTTCCTATGGGCAGAGAGAATTTTGTTTCTTCCTTTCCTATTTGGATGCTTTCTTTGGTTTTACTTACCTGAATGCACTGACTAGGATTGCCAGGAATCCTGTGTTGAAAACAAATGATGAGAGCAGGCATCCTTGCCTTGTTGGTGATCTTAGAGGGAAAGCTGTCAGTTTTTCACCATTGGGCATGATACTGACTGTGGACTTTTTATATGGCCCTTATTATGTTGAGGTAATTCCTTTTGTGTCTAGTTTGACTTTTTGTTATGAAAGGGTGTTTGACAAATGCTTTTTCTGCATCAGTTGAGATGATCATGTTATTTTTGTCCTTCATTTTGGCAGTTTGGTATATGACGTTGACTGATGTTCATATGATGAAACATCCTTAACATTCCAGGAATAAATCCCACCTGGTGGTGGTGTATAACTTGAAAGTGTCAGATTTTACTTCCTAGTAATTTATTGATTTTTGCAGTGGCACCCCACTCCAGTACTCTTGCCTGGAAGATCCCATGGACGGAGGAGCCTCATAGGCTGCAGTCCATGGGTCGTGAAGAGTCGGACACGACTGAACAACTTCGCTTTCAAGTGTTGGAGAAGGAAATGGCAACCCACTCCAGTGTTCTTGCTTGGAGAATCCCAGGGACGGGGGAGCCTGGTGTGCTGCCATCTATGGGGTCGCACAGAGTCGGACACGACTGAAGCGACTTAGCAGCAGCAGCATCCATATTTCATCAGGGTTATTGGTGTGTATTTTTCTTGTCTCATATGTCTCTCATTTTGGCATCAGGATTATGCTGGCCTCATAGGTAAATTTGGAAGGGTATCCTTCTCTTCATTTTTGGGGACGAGTTTGAGAAGGATTGGTGTTAATTCTTCTTTAAATCTTTGGTAGAATTCTCCAGTGAAACTGTCTTGTCCTGGACTTTTGTAGAAATATATACTCATTTTCTTTTAAGATTATTCAGCTCATTGGTGTATCTTGTTGTTAGCGGTCTGTAAAGATGTTTTCTATTTTTGTGGCATCATCATAATTTATCTTCTTTCATCTGATTTTGAAAATTTGAGTTTTTTATTGGTTTAGCAAATGATTTGATGATTTTCTTGAAATTCCCCCCAAACAACTGTCATTGGTTAGTTTTTCTCTTCGTCTGTGCTCTATTTCATTTCTTTGTAATCTTCATTGTTGTCCTTCTAACTTTGAATTAGTTTGTTTTTTTGGTTACTTGAGGTCTAATATTAGGTTGTTGATTTGAAGTCTTTTCTCTTTTTTAATGTGGGTGTTTACCACTCTGAAGTTCCCATGCTTCTGCTGCATCCCATACATTTTGGTATGCTGTATTTCATAGTTGTTTCTTTCAAGGTATTCTGTAATTTTTTTTTTTTTTTTCTGATTTCTTCTTTGACCCATTGGTTGTTCAGACTATGTTGTTTAATTTCCATAGTGGCTAGTTTCAAGTTTTCCTTGTAATTGTGATTTTTTATTTCATTCTGTTGCAGTTGGGAAGGACACAGTATGATCACCGTTTTCTGAAATTTTGCTAAGATTGTTTTGTGGCGTGGCATGTGCTCTTTCCTGGAAAACGTCTCATGTGCAATTGAGGAATTGTAGGTTCTGCTTTTGTTTTGTGCAGCGTCTTTTATTTGATTGTTAGGTCCATTTGGTCTATTATAGTGTTCAAGTCCTTTGTCTCCCAAATGATTTTGTCAGGTAGATATATATAAATATATACATGGAAAGTGAGGTACTAAAATGTCCTCCTATAATTGTTACTGTTTCTTCCTTCCATCAGTCAATGTTTCCTTAATTTATTTCAGTGCTCTGCATATATATTTTTAGTTTTATCTTTCTGGTGAATTGATCATTTTTTAAAAATTACATGTTATGTCCGTTGTTTCTTAATGACAGTTTTTAACTTATAGGTCTTTATTTTCTCATATATTATCTGCCTTCTTTCAGTTATCACTTGCATAGTATGTTTTTTCTTTATTTCACTTTCAACTTGTGTATGTATGTCCTTGTATCTGTAAAGTAACTCTTTTGTATATGTATCTGTAAAGTAACTCTTTTGTACACAGCATTTAGTTGGTGTCTTGCTGATCCTGTTCTTGATGCCAGTTGTCACTGTATCTCACTGTGCACACTGCTTATTGAACCCATGGTAGACAAGGCACAAGTGGGGAAGCTGGAAGAAAACTCAAGGAGCCATAGGAATTGCGGACCCATTTATTCTTTATTCTTGTCTGGCTGGCACAGTAGCCATAGCAGCAGAACTGCTGTACTCTCCTCTTGTGGCTGGTCCAACGGGCACAGCCGTGACGCAGCAGTAATGCTGCCGCTTTCTAGGTGGAGCTTACAAGTGCCAACAGCACAAAGTAGCCTGTGACCAAGCAGTGCCTCATGACACACATGCATAGTGCGATCAGTCATCTCAGCTGCTGCACACTCACTGTTTACAAAACTTGGGGCAAGAGAGCCTGAACATGCGTCTTGGCTAATTTACTCTCTTCCCTATGGTTGGTTGTTTTTTTTTTTTTTTTTTAATTTATTAACCCATTTAGCTATTCTGTAGCTTTTGATTAGGAGTTTAATCCATTAATATTTAAAGTACTGATAGGAAAGAAAGGATTTATTATTGCCATCATGCTAATTGTTTTGTATATTGTGTAATTATTTTTCCCCTTTTTTCCTGTGAGATGTCTTCCTTTGTGTTTTTTTTTCTTATAGTGACATGCTTTGATTCCTTTCTTTGTGCGTCTTTTATAAGTATTTTCTTGGTGTTTGTGTGCTAAGTCATTTTGGTTCTGTCTGACTCTTTGTGACCCCATGGACTGTAGCCTGCCAGGCTCCTCTGTGCATGGAATTTTCCAGGCAAGAATACTGGAGTGGGTAGCCATTCCCTTCTCCAGGGGATCTCCCAACCCAGGGATTGAACCTGTGTTTCCTGTGGCTGCTATTACAGGCAGCTTCTTTACCACTGAGTCACTGGGGAAGCTGGTGTTTACCATTGTGTTCATCACGGTGATTACATAACATCTTCCAGTAGTAGTGATGTATTTTAAACAAATAATTATTTCAGTTGCATACAAAAACTTGATATGTTTTTCCTTTTTGTTATGACATAAATCACACCTTTTTGTGTTTCCTATCCATTAACATATAGCTGAGTTTTAAAAAAATACTTATTTATTTATTTGACTGTGTCAAGTGCTAGCTACAGCACTGAGAATGTTTGTTGCATCGTGTTGGATCTTTTGTTGTGGTTCATGGACTCTCTAGTTGTGATGTGTGGGCTTAGTAGTTGCGGCACAAGAACTTAGTTGCTTGGCAACAGCTGGAATCTTAGTTTCCTAACCAGGGTTGAATCTGTGTCCTCTGTCTTGTCAGGTGGTTTCCTAACCACTGGACTGCCAGAGAAGTCCTTATAGTTTAGTTTTTTTTTGTTTTTTTTTTTAACATTGCTCTGTTTTAGCTCTACCTGAATATAAAGTGATATCCTCATCACCATTGCAGTATTACTGGATTCTATGTTTGTCTGTAAATTTACCTTTACCAGAAGGCTTTATGTTTTCAGATGCTGTTTTATTGTGTGTCCTTTTGCATTTCTTGTAAGGCAGGTTTAATGGGGATGAACTAGCTCAACTTTTTTTTTATGCTACGAGGTCTTTATATCTCCTTTGCATTTAAAGTCAGTTTTGCCAAATAATAGTGTTTTTAGTTGGAAGTTACTTATTTCCAGCACTGTGAATATGTCATCCTACTCCTTTCTGGCCTGCAAAGATTTCTGCTGATAAGTCTATTTATAGTCTTATGATAGCTTCCTTGTGTGTGACCAGTTGTTTCTGTTTGGTTGCTTTCAGGATTCTTTATTTTTTATTTTGCATCTTACTATGTGCCTCTTTGCTGCTGCTGCTAAGTCGCTTCAGTTGTGTCCGACTCTGTGTGACCCCATAGATGGCAACCCATCAGGCTCCCCCGTCCCTGGGATTCTCCAGGCAAGAACACTGGAGTGGGTTGCCATTTCCTTCTCCAGTGCATGAAAGTGAAAAGTGAAAGTGAAGTCGCTCAGTCGTGTCCGACTCTTCATCCTAATTGGAGTCCTTTGAGCCTCTTAAAATTCGATGTCCGTTTTCTTTCTCAGATTTGGGAGGCATTTGGCTATTAGTTTTTCATTTAGCTTGCTTCATTCTCTCTTCTCTAGCTGGTATTCCCCAGTGCATGTGTTGGTCAGCTTGATGATATTCCATCCTGTAAGTCCCTTTGACTTTCTTCACTTTTCTTCTTTTTTTTTTTTTTTTTTTGCTTTTTTTCATTCTGACTCAAGAATTTCAAAGACTCACCCATCAAGTTCATTGATTTTTTTTTTTTTTTTTCTTCTGCTTGATCAAATCTGCCATTGATCCCCTCTTTTGAATTTTTCAATTCAGTTATTATATTCTTCAGCTCTAGAATTTTTGTTTGGTTCTTTTTTTCTTTTTTGTTGATGTTCTCATTTTGTTCATGCACCATGATTTCATCTAGTTTTTTATTTATGTTCGGTTGTACTTTGTTTCCTAATGGCAATTATACTGAATTTTTTTGTCATTTTAATTTGTAGAACTCTTATTTGTTTAAGGTCATTTTCTAGAACTTTATTTTGTTCATTTGACTGGGTCATGATTCTGTTTTTTATGTGTCTTGTTGTTGTGGATTTTGCATTTGGAAAACACTTTCTCTCCCATTCTTCATGGACTGGCTTCATAGAGGGGAGGATCACATCATTCAGCGTAGCTAGAGAATCTTGGTACCTCTAAAATCTTTTAGGGGGTGCTTTTTCTCTGGACTTGTCCTTGTGATTTCCCAATTGAAGGGGTTTATTATTGGTTGTTTTTTTCAAGAGTGTATAGTCTTTTGCTCTCTCTTGTGTCTTTCTGTCTCATTTAAGGTTCTCTGGGTCTATAGCAAGCCAGAGACTTGCCTTTTGTTTTCCCTCAGCATCCAGTGTATGCTGGGTCCAGTTCTCTGAGTTAGGCTAGACAGAAACTAGTCCCTTAGACAGCCCCTAGAAAAACTGGAATGTTGGACATAATTCTCTCTCTCTTTCTCTCTTTTTTTTTCCTCCCTTATCAAGGGTGATGCTGTAAGTTAGGCTTTTCATCACTATTGTGAACTGTGCTACTTGGGAAGAGGTTGAGGCAGTTGATACGGAATAACTTTTCTTACACATTTCTGGCTGGTTTAGTCTTTGAGTTTGCTGGGGGTACCTGCAGCTTTCTAACTGGTTTCAGAGCTCTCAAAAAAGTTTTGGCATCACATATAAGTCCGAGTTTCTGTGTGAGAATCTCGTGCTTCCTTTTTCTCTAGCCTGCTGACTCAGTTCTGGTTAGCTGGTTAGTTTTTTATCTTTTTTCAGATAATTTAGTAGTTGTACAGTTCAGTTAATGGAGAAATATACCTATGGGTTCATTTATCATCTATACAAAACTAACTTTGATATATATTAAATAATCTTTAGTATAAATTAAAATATCTGTCTTAATAATTTTTTCACCCTAACACTGAAAGAACTCCAGGTGTTTTCTCAGCAGTGTATATTAAATTCTATTAAGTTTTTAAATAACTCCAAGGTTTTCTGAGCTCCCTAACAAAAAGATTATTTTATAGGTGATCTGGCTATCTAGAATTGCAAAATAGCCAGCCAGATCTTTGTCACAGAAATTACAGCATATTGCCTGATCCATGGTAGACACTCAAGTGTATAATTAGTCATGGGACAAGTTTTGTCTTGATTGTCTTTGAATCAGAAATAGAAATCAAAGATTGTATTTCCCGATCATCACAGAGAATTAGTAGTTGCTCTGCAGCAGTGCCAGCATGTGCTTTGTATTCCTTTCCCTTTCAGATCTTAATTGGAGGGAGATGGATGGATATATTTTATTGTTTGTGTGTTATACTTCGCTCTAAAATGTCATGCTGTTTAAAAAAACCAGAAGATTTTTTAAGATGAGTAATTTTATATAAGCTTATTCTACAGTTTCTGTGTATACTGTGTAAGAAACTATTTAGGCAGTGAGATTATAAATCTCAGAAAAGAGTACTCGGGAGTTATTGTTGAACATATTTCTAAAGTAAAATATACCAATTTAAGTAAAAACTTTTTGGTGGAAACTATATCTTATTCTGTAGTTAATGGTTTGTTGTTTGGATCATGGTAATAATGAGTTCATAATTCAAATAATTTAATAATTCATTCAGGTCCATTGTAATAGACACTACCTTAAACCTGATCATAGCTGTGTCACAGTTGTTTTTTCATTGGATCTGTTTCTATAAGGCCTACTAATATCTAGGATAACATTGGTCATTCTTAAAATTTTTTTATGTTAAGTAAAACTTTGGAAAAGGGGATGGCACATTTACAGAGGTAATATCTTAAAAGAAACAAAGGTGTTCTGCTTACTTTGATGCTAGTAAACAGTGGTTACTAGCTTTATAGACTGATGATACAAGTCTTGGGCCCTTTGTGTTTTATCTCTGACGTCTTGATTCCTCACATCATCGTTTGATTTTATTTTCAGTTAAAGTCCTTATACTTAACATTCACATGTTCTTTTGATCTTTGCCTTTTTATCACCTTTAATTATTCTGTACTTTGTCCACCAGTAGTTTTTAGGTTGCAGTCACAGTACTGATTCTTTTAAGTTCTATCATTCTTTTTAATTTTAATTCCAATCTTGTTTGCTTATTGTTCACTGATAACATCTTCACTTTCTGACAGTTGTTTTTTTTTTTTTTTTTTTTAACCGGTCACACCATGCAGCATGCTGAATCTTAGTTCCCCAACCAGGGATCAAATACACGCCCCCTGCATTGGGAGTGTGGAGTCTTAACCACTCAGGGACGTCCCCTGATAGTTGGTGTTTATTTCATCGCCTTTGTTCTTGTATTCATTGTTTATTTTCCAGCTTCCTATTAAGTTCAATTTAAGATCATTTTCAACTTTCATGTTATATTGCTGGCAGTTGTTTCAGTGGTTCTGATGTCAGTGGTTTGCTGTTGGTACTGGAACATTAGCATACTTTCCTCATATTTGTTTCCTTAATAGACAAATTAAGTTGTTGTACATAATGTGATCAGAGTATAACTCTTATTATTATAGGGTTTTTTGGGTTTTTTTGTTTCTGTTAAATACTGGACTGTTCCAAAAACTGAGTCAGCAAATGTGGTATTTGTGTCATTGATGATGATGGTTTTCCTTTTCCTTCGTTGATGGCTGAAACCATTCCCTCTGCTGTTTATTTGATCTGTTCTCTAAAAAAGTTGCAATATGGCAACAGTATTTTCCCTGCATGATTTATTTTAAAAATTTACAAACAAGCAGATAAGTTGATGCCATGTGCCTGTCATCTTTGTTGTTGCTCAGTCATGGCTGACCCTTTGTGACCCCATGAGCTGTAGCATGCCAGGTTCCCTGTCCTTCACCATTTCCCAGAGGTTGTTCAAATTCATGTCCATTGAGTCAGTGATGCCATCCAACCATCTTATCCTCTGTCTTCCCCTTCTCCTCCTGCCTTCAATCTTTCCCAACATGAGGGTCTTTTCCAGTGAGTCAGTTCTTCGCATCAGGTGGCCAAATTATTGGAGCTTCAGCATCAGTCCTTCCAATGATTATTCAGGACTGATTTCCTTTAGGATTGACTGGTTGGATCTCCTTGCAGTCCAGGAAATTCTCAAGAGTCTCCTCCAACACCATAGTTCAAAAGCATCAATTCTTTGGTGCTCAGGTTTCTTTATAGTCCAACTCTTACATTCGTACATGACTACTGGAAAAACCATAGTTTTGACCATATGGACCTTTGTTGGCAAAGTAATATCTTTGCTTTTTAATATGCCGTCTAGGTTGGTCATAGCTTTCCTTCCAAGGAGCAAGCGTGTTTTAATTTCATGGCCGCAGTCACCATCTGCAGTGATTTTGGAGCCCAGAAAAATAAAGTCAGCCACTGTGTCCACTGTTTCCCCATCTATTTGCCATGAAGTGATGGGACCATACGCCATGATCTTGAATGTTGAGCTTTAAGCCAACTTTTTCACTCTCCTCTTTCACTTTCATCAAGAGGCTTTTTAGTTCCTCTTTGCTTTCTTCCATAAGGGTGGTGTCATCTGCTTATCTGAGGTTATTGATATTTCTCCTTACAGTCTTGTTTCCAGCTTGTGCTTCATCCAGCCCAGTATTCCACATGATGTACTCTGCATATAAGTTAAATAAACATGGTAACAATATACAGTCTTGATGTACTTCTTTGCCTATTTGTAACCAATCCATTTGTTCCGTGTCTGGTTCTAACTGTTGCTTCTTGACCTGCATACAGGTTTCTCAGGAGGCAGGTAAGGTGGTCTGATATTCCCATCTCTTGAAGAATTTTCCACAGTTTTCTGTGATCCACATAGTCAAAGGCTTTAGCATAGTCAGTGAAGCAGAAGTAGATGTTTTTCTGGAACTCTGTTGCTTTTTCTGTGATCCAACAGATGTTGGCAATTGGATCTCTGGTTCCTCTGGCTTTTCTAAATCCAGCTTGAACATCTGCAGGTTCTTGGTTCATGTACTGTTGAAGCCTTGCTTGGAGCATTTTGAGCACTGCTTTGCTAGCATGTGAGATGCGTGCAGTTGTGTGGTAGTTTGAACATTCTTTGGCTTTGCCTTTCTTTGCAATTTGGAATGGAAACTGACCTTTTCCAGTCCTGTGGCCACTGCTGAGTTTTTCAAATTTGCTGGCATGTTGAGTGCAGCACTTTCACAGCATCATCTTTTAGGATTTGAAGTAACTCAGCTGGACTTTCATCACCTCTACTAGAATTTTTCATCTCATTTGTCATCTAGATTCTGTTTTTATTATTTACATTGCTTTGTCACATATCTACCCTTCTACTTTTATTCATCAATCCATCTTTTTTATCCCCATACATTTCAGTCACTGACATCCCTTTCCCTGAAGGTGAAACCATTCTTAAAAAGATTTCTGCCACGTTTTCTAGAGTAACTTGCCCTCCACATATGATTTATTCCATAGAACATTTACTTGTAGGACTGTCTTACTGATTCATAGAAATAAGGTAAGTCAATGGAAAGTACTGTTTTAAATGTGTAAATAATGTCAAGAATCAAGATCATTGAGAGCACTCTCACTAGATGGTTTCACAGGATTTGATAAGAAAAAGTACCTTTTATAAAAAGTCAGTATGTTATAAAGTACTTGTTTTTTTTTTTTGCATAAAATAAAAGTAAGATGTAAGGAAATTATAGAAAGTAAGCCAGAAACCATCATGAGATAGTTTTGAATGACCCATAATATGTCCCTGAAGGAACCAGTAGGAAAAAGACCTTTCTTCATATCTTTCCTGTTTTCTCATTTTCTTCCTCCTCTTTCTCTCTCCTTGTCCCTTCTTTACCTTTCCTTTCCTCCCTCCCTCCTTTCTTCACATTTGAGGGAGTTATGCATTTTATTGCACTGATTTGCTGATTGAAAAGAGTGAGGAGGCCACGTGATTGGATGGAAGCATCACTGGAGGGCACAGTCTCTAAATTAAGAGTTGGGAAATTGTTTCTCTCACGGCCTGGTGGTATTTATTTTAGGATCTGCAAGCTAGACTGTACAATCTCTGAAAACTACTCAGCTGTGCTGCTTTAGTGTGCAAACAGCAGTAGGCAACATGTAAATCAATGAGCATGGTTATGTTCTAAGTAAGACTTTGTGGATGCTAAAATTTGAACTTCATGTAATTTTACATGTTACAAGATTTAATTTTTTTAACTGACTTTCTCAACCATTTAAAATTGAATAACAATTCTTAGCCTACAAAGCTTTTAAAAAAAAGCAGGTGACAGATTTGGTCCATGATCTTTGAATTGGTAACTCTTAGTGTATAGGGATTAATCTTGTACAGGTTATTTACCAAAATGTCATTATTAGCATACACATTTCCCCATGTCGAGACCTTTTTTTTTTTAATATGCTCTTAATTAGATGGGGATACAGAATTCTGTACAGCTAATTCCAGGTGTCAGTGAAGTGAGGGAAGAAGAAAAATACTTGGTATGGTTGATCCCACTGATAACATGGAGATTCTGGCTTGGCCTTTCAGTCTTGTCTCATCAGTCTAGCTGCTGTTTCTAAGTCTTGGGGCAGAGAAACGGATCAAATAGAGGGGCCTACTCGTAAATCTCTTCTTAATGGTATTAAAGGCCCAAGGTTTGGAGTCAAACCTGGATTCAGATCTCTTATAAGATTTGTGACTAGTTACGTAACTCCTCTGAGCATAATACAGACTTTTAGGATGGTAGTAACAATTGAAACAATAACGGTGGCTAACACTTTGTGCTTAAACTGTGTGCTATGCAGTGTTCTAAGAACTTTTTATATACATAGTAACTCATTCAGTTCTCTCACAACCATAAAAATCCTATATACCATCATTTTTAAAATTAGGAAACTGAGACACAGGAGATTTTAAAAAACGTATTCAGGGTCACATAGTTACTAAGTGGCAGAGCCATCATGTGAACTTGGACAGTCTGGCCTGAGTGTGAGCTTTTAACTTACAGGGTTTACTATCTTCCAAAGTGAGAGTATCTGTAAAATGCCTAACATGTAGGTCTTCAAAAAATAGATATGTTTACTTTGCTGAATAGAGTGCTACCTGTTCCTCAAGAAGCTTGTGTTCTTGTGTGATGCCAGATATTCCATACATATGAGATTCAAATTATGGTTTTTCAGAATGCATTTTACTTTTTTCAGTTACATACTATTTATAGGATATTTTTTTCCATATAAGTTTTTTAGTACTACTATTGTTAAGAATTGGAATTGAAATGTATCACCTTCTGTAAGACAGTATAGTCGACTTAGACTCTGAAGCTGGAAGGCCTCTGGACTCCTGTTTTTATCCAAGTTCTGCAGTTACCTTTGTGTGACCTTGGATACATGGTTTGACTCTGTGTCCCTTTTTGGCTGTAGACTGACGATAATCCTCAGAGTCATGGAACTCAGATGAGATAACCTGTGTTATGGTGCCTAGCAGTGTGTCCAGTATGATACCAGCTATTCAATAAATGCTAGTACTTTGCTCACCTCCCTGTTATAGGGAGCCTTAAAGATTGGAAACTGAGGCCCAATAGTACAGCTACTATGAGACTTAAAGCCAGTTTTCTGACTTCTCAGTCTTGTTCTGTTTTTGGTGTTCACACTTGTTTATGCATTACATTCAAAAGCATTATGTATATGACTTTTTTTTTTTTAAGGACAAAACCCAACATTCTTATTAAAAATAGCTAAATTATTTTTGGTATTTTGAACTTTGAAACTAATCTTTAAAAAATCATATTGATAATTTAGTAAACCTGGAAGCCATTCAAATCACATATATGAAGTTTTAAGACCACTAACATTTCCCCGATTTCATATGCATTAATTTTAATAAAGTACTGTTATAGAAAAAATAACTTACAAGCAACATGATAGAATAATTTTAAAAACCCATCCAGTCACATTCAGAGAAATGTGAATTTCTATTAACACTTTGAAATAAAAAAGGCTAATTATGACAGTACTTTGTAACTGACTTTTACAATTAAAAGATCAATTAATGATCTATGCTAAATTCAGATCTTGATAATTTTTATTTGTTCCATTGTGTGGATGGTTATCAGTTCCTTTTAGCAATCTCCTATTTTTATGGTATGTCAGTTTTTTCCCAGGCTTGATAGAAACATCGTATTTTGCAAAACTATCCTATTTCACCAAAAGGGATCTTTGGTTCATATGGTTGATCCTCGTATTCATTTTTAAGACTTTTGATGCATGTTAATAATTTTCTGCCAGAAAGAAAATGCATATTTATTTATATTCTCACGAGGGAAAGCTATTGCATTTTTGAAGAAGCAGCAATATGTGGCATAAATCTTATAGATCCTTTATTTCTCTTTACATGTTGTCACTTTAATATTTTGCACAGTAATATATTTGGAATAATATTTTAATTTTCAGGAGTGGAATTATTTATAACTGCATATAATAATATATCTCAAGTCATGTTCATGCAGTTTTTAAGAGCATTTTGTGGGTTTTTCTTTTTTCCTCTATTTGCATGTAGTAAGTGGTAAATTTGCATGGAACATCTGAAAAACAGAGCGGCAGAATGAATTGAATGTGTTTATTACTGTTTGTCACTTACCTTGATAGTTTAGAGACAAAGTCCTACTTTTGAGAGAAAATTGAACTTACTAAAGTGTCCCTTATTTGTCTTCTTGTGAGTTGTTCCCTTTCTCATGATTAACAAGATGTATCTCACAATTAACAAGATGTAAACTAATAATGTTTGCCATTTAGTCCTACATGTTTGTGAGATAATTGTAAGAACATCTTAAGAATTAAATTAGGTAAATTATTTTTTCTAGTTATGATTATTTGATGTTTTTATTCCTACATGTGTATTTGGAACCAAAAGGAATAGCTATGAATTATGGTTTTTTTTAATTCAGTAGACTACTCAAAGTTATGGTCATCTTATAACATCAGTAGTAGTAGAAGTATATAGATCTTAAGATTTGAATAAACCGTAAAGAATGATATCTAGTCCAGCTTCTTATTTGATGAAATAACCCCTTCTTCAGTATTCTTGCTGGGCTTCCCTGGATGGCTCAAATGGTAAAGAGTTTACCTGTAATACAGGAGACCCGGGTTCAATCCCTAGATCGGAAATATCCCCTGGAGAAGGAAATGGCAACCCACTCCAGTTTTCTTGCCTGGAGAATTCCATGGACAGAGGAGCCTGGTGGGCCACAGTCTCCTGACTACAGTCAGTTCAGTTCAGTTCAGTTGCTCAGTTGGGTCCAACGTTTGGTGACTCCATGCACTGCAGCATGCCAGGCCTCCCTGTCCATCACCAGTTCCCGGAGCTTGCTCAAACTCATGTCTGTCGAGTCGGTGATGCCATCCAACCATCTCATCCTCTGTCGTCCCCTTCTCCTCCTGCCTTCAATCTTTCCAAGCATCAGGGTCTTTTCCAATGAGTCGGTTCTGCAGCCTACAATGAGTCAGCCTGCAACGAGTCAGTGAGTTGCAGAGAGTTGGACATTACTAAGGGACTAACACTTTCACTTTCACTGACCTTGCTAGGTCTTCTGGAACAGCAGCAATGAAACATTCATTCACATACATTAAGCTCACAAAGTAAGAGGGATATAAGATTTTGCTCTAAAGAGAGTTTAAAATATTTGATATTCCTATGGCATGGTATTAATGAGGTATTAATGGTACCATGGTATTAATGAGGAAGTTTTAATGACACCTTTTGGGTTCAGGGTAGTATGTTTTGAGCCACTTGCTTGCAATATAATACAAGCTTTGAATATTTTATTTATAAATATCTTTTTAAATTCCCCATATAGTGAAAGGCGGGGGGGGGGGGGGGGGGTCTTTTTTGTTCCGCATGGAAGTTCTGTGTTACCTATCAATCAAGTATTTACAGACTGTTGAAACAAAATGGGGATTATATAAAAGAAAGCTGGAATGGTACTTCAGACTCTTCATTTTCTTAGTGTTAATTTTAAAGTGATAACATACTAAAACTCTTAGCCACAAAACTTTTCAGCTGTTGTGCTAAACAATTAAAACACATCAAACAAGCCCCACTCACCAAACCAAAGGAAAGCACATTCTATGAAAACAGTATTTTGACAAGCATTGATACTCATAGGTCTTGAGAAATAGCTATCAAATATTTCTCCAGTTAAAGGTTTTGTGTAAGTAGCGCATCTCCATTTTCTATACTTTATCTTAATATGCAAGTTTCTCACTTCAGTGCTTGACTAACTTTGGCCTTGCTGATGATCTGTTGAGCTCTGTACCTGAGAGCTATACTAATCACTGTGCTTACCGTTTGAATGTCTGGTACAGGAAGCGAGCAGCTGCAAAACATCTAATAGAACGCTACTACCACCAGTTAACTGAGGGCTGTGGAAATGAGGCCTGCACGAATGAGTTTTGTGCTTCCTGTCCAACTTTTCGTCGTATGGATAACAATGCAGCAGCTATTAAAGCCCTCGAGCTTTATAAGATTAATGCAAAACTCTGTGATCCTCATCCCTCCAAGAAAGGAGCAAGCTCAGCTTACCTTGAAAACTCTAAAGGTGCCTCTAACAACTGCTCTGACATAAAAATGAACAAGAAGGACGGGCAAGGAGCAAGAGATGATTTTAAAGGTAAGTTGTTCTATTTTTAATTGAGAATTTTTGACTGAAAACCAAATTAGAGGTTTTCAAAATGTGTGCGGTGTTGGTGTTGTCGTTTGCTTAGGACATGTTTATAGTGGAATTGATTTTTATGTGGAAAAGGGCAGAACTAAATAATAATTGAGTTAATGATTTAACTCTTTAACTATTCTTATGGTCTCTAATTAGAAGCAGATTATATTTCCAAAAGTTCATTTCTTAATGGATTGATTAGAAATATTAAATGTTTTCCACTAGGAAAAATGTATTACGTAGTAGTTAATCACATAAGTGGGCCATGAAGTCAACTAGCTTAGAATAGCTGGCCCAAGTATCTGGAATGCGTTTTGGAACCTGAGCACTATATAGCAGACGGAGCAGAAAGAGGAATTTCTATTTCTGAAGACACAGCAAATGTTGTAATAGTTACCTGAAGAATAATGTTTTTCCTTCTAATTTATTCTTTCTGTATCATGCTCATCTTCTCCCAGGCATTTAGCACACTCATACTGCCAAGAATCATTACCTAACAATGGTAGACTTCATCCAAGCCTTACTTTGCTGTCTAATCACCCAAGTTTTCTTTCTCCCAGTGAAGGCAAATCAGTATTAGAAACAAGCTAATTGAATTTCTGAATGAATGACAGCCCTGCCCAGAGGTAATTCTGTTTTAAAAAAGGAAGCTTTTTGTTTAGGATGTATATAAGTTAAATCTCTATAAAGTTTTCAGTAACGTCATTTGAATCAAGTTTAAATTAGTGAAATGTTGTGTTATAGCTTCTGTTCATTTCCACAATAAAGCAGTTCTTACAACTTTATACAACTTTATTGTGTGAATATTTCTATTTTGTGAATTAGTGCACACCTTAGATAAATAAGGGAATGTTGTTAATATGTATAATGTAAAAGAAGGGCTTCGCACATAGCTCAGTCAGTAAAGAATCTGCCTGCAATGCAGGAGACTGGGATTTGATTCCTGGGTGGGGAAGATCCCTTGGAGAAGAAAATGGCTACCCACTCCAGTATTCTTGCCTGGAGAATCCCATGGACAGAGCAGCCTGGCGGGTTACAGTCTGTGGGGTTGCAGGAGTCAGACACGACTGAGCGACTGAACCACCAGCACATTATGTGCATTTTCCCAGTAAATGTGTATCACAAGAACAACAGTTACTGTGAATGTAGGGTGTGCTGTCACAATTGAATGCAGCAAGCCATTGAGGGTTATAATACAGGATGGGTGTACCCATCTTTTTGGCTATGTGCTTTATCTGGATTAGAGGTACTTAGTGGAATCCCAGGGACAGGGGAGCCTGGTGGGCTGCCGTCTATGGGCTCGCACAGAGTCGGACACGACTGAAGCGACTTAGCAGCAGCAGCAACAGCAGTGGTTAATCCTAGTCTTCGTGTACTGTTTAAGCTCAAATCTGTATAATTTAGCAGTTTGTTCTTCCAGTCTGCAACACTCTTCTTCCCGTCCCCTTTTTCTGGCAGCATCATGAATGCATCAATGCCACTAGTACTTTTGAGTGCTAATTATATTTGCTGGCTCTAGTTTCAGTTTTGGGTATTGAATAGTCTGCCCTAAACTCTTGATTTTGCATGAGAATTTAAGTATAAAATGGTATAGATTAAGAGTATTATTCAAATACACATATGTCATAAAATATATAGGTATATCATACAAAAATGTCTCAATTATTGTTTTCTCAGTAGAATGCCTCATGATACCCAAATGTTAGAATGTTTATATCTCAAAATGCAGTGTCCTTTTAGCTGATTTATACTTATGTCTGAAAGATTCAGCCTAACATTTTAAGCAAAACACTATGTGGATAAAATGTTGGTACTTTTTATGTAGAATTAGTAGAATGTCAGAAACACTTGAAGATGTTCTAAAGGGCATGACATGTCACCAAAAGGGTATTTGGCTCTAGAACGTTGCTGTCCAAACATAAGCCATGTTTACGGCATGCAGAGTGTTAACAACTTTATGATTTGAGGATTAGGAAGCACAGTGTCCTATGTCCTAACTGGATAGTTATTTATAATAGCTACTTACCATGTATTGGTTGCATATTAAGAAATTAGGATTTTTTTGCATTATCTTAAAAGAACATGTTGTAATTTTTTTCCCATTAAAATAATGGGAAGTACACTCCAGTTAGCAGTTTCACACTTTCCAGGAGGAGATTATTGAAGTTTAGAAGAGGATGCCTATGTGTTTTTAATAGAACAAACGTAAGGATTTATTCTTAAAGGGTGTGGCTGTAAAAGAATGTGTTGCCAGTCTGGTATCAAGGACCAAAGATTAGATTTGTGGTGTGATAAAAATCTGGTATTTTGGTGGTTCAGCATTTGGAAGCTGTTCATTCACTAATCATTTGCATTTTAAAATGTCTTTTACTCTAAAGCAAATATAAAAGTAGAGGTTGGAATCATATTAAGAAATTTTATATGTTGTACAGTACAAGGGTCCATTTGTCATAATGACGATAATTATCTACATGACTAAAATTATCCTTTGATGACAAAGCTGTTATTCTTTTGATTAAAGGGATAGATTAAGATTTTTGTCAGTAACATTGTTTTCGAATATATCTTCTTAAAGTTAATAGACAAAATATATCACTTGTTCCCTTTCCTATAAACATATCTGAATAATTTATTCAAAATTACAAAAACTATTTGGAGTGCTTCATTTTTATTTCTGCCACAGTTTGATAATTTTTACTAGCCAATATGAAAAGTGGTCTTGAAATGTTCCCAGGTGGTGCAGTGGTAGAGTATCTGCCTGCCAATGCAGAAGACTCAAGAGACATGGGTTGGATCCCTGGGTCAGAAGATCCCCTGGAGTAGGAAATGGCTATCCATTCCAGTATTCTTGCCTGGAAAGTTTCATGGACAGAGGAGCCTGATGGGCTACTGTCCATGGGTCGCAAAGAGTTGGACATGACTGAGCACAGCACATTTTTTTTTTTAATTTGTTAAAGAACAGTTTTATGATGTGTAGATACCTCTATAGTCTTTGTTTTCATAATTTGAAATGGTGATACTAGTTAGCTTATTTTATCTACTAATAAAAAATAAATGATTTTTTTTCTACTCAAAATATGAATTAGTCATGTTTGCCTCATTTATCAGGAAAGCAAACCCTCAGAAATCTACTGATAGACTTCCACTGAGGTCTGCAGACCTGTTTCATAAATCGGTCCCCCAAGTGCAAGTGAGGATTGGAATACTAGTGTTTAGTTTTTGCAGTTTCTTTCATAATGGCATGTCATGATAAAGATTGGTGAATGAATTTGGAGTTAGCCAGCATAAAGTACCTGCCCAGATGTATTAAGAGAGCTGGAGGGAAGAGAGCAGTTTCAGAGGATCACATTTCAGATATGAAGTGATTTTAGTCCTTCCTTTGGAGTTAAGACGTAATTACAGTAGAGAAAGTAAGTTAATAAAGCCATGCAAACTAAATTGATATGGCTCAGGACACAAAAGTCTTAGGGTATTAGCCAGCATAAAACACAGACCTTCTTCTGTTAGTTTAGAATGAGATATTGTGTTTGGTCATTAAATATTTCATATCCTTTTAGTAATTGGTTAATCTTACCTGTCAAACATTTGAGTACTTTGAGTAATGCCAGACATGTTTGATAATAATTAAGAATCAGAATACACACACACAAATAGCATGGAACTTTCATATTTTTTAATTATCTTTGCCCAGAGTATTTATTCTTCTTTTTGCTATTGATTTGTAAAGTGAAATTTGGTTTTCTACTGTTGTAAAGGCTATTTTCACTCATCTTTTTATTTAATGCAGTTATTTGACCATAGCATTGAAACACTTTTGCTTATGTATTTTCATTTAAAATATATTTATTTTATTATTGTATCTCATAATTTGTTGTTATTGAAGTTTTATTTTATTAAAGTACTTATAATATACAATAAATTGTTGACTGTTAAAATACTTACTTTTATACCTTGGGGCTTTCCCAGTGGCACAGTAGTAAAGAATCTGCCTGCCAGTGCAGGAGATGTGGGTTTGATCCCTGGGTCAGAGAGAATTTCTGGAGTAGGAAATGGCAAACCACTCCAGTTTTCCTGCCTGGAAAATTCCATGGACAGAGGCTGATGGCCTACAGCTCATGGGATCACAGAGAGTCAGACAAGACTGAGCACACACTATTTGATATTCATGCAAGTCATAATAGAAAAAGTACTCTTACTGAGGTATATTTCTCAGCTTTGAGTACATTATAGTTAATTTTAATTTTAATTTTAAAGTTGTTTTTTTTTTTTCTTAGTTGAATTTCATGGGAGCTTTATGAAGTGTTAAGTCAAGACATTGCTGTATTGTATGATGTTCCCAAGCATTGGGGTTTGCTACTTTTTGAGTGTGATTGTTTTACATTGTTTTCCACTTCAGTCACTCAGTACCTTCTTTGAAAAGGTCAAACACTATAAAAGCTCAGATTAAGGTGCACAAAATAAATCAACATTTGAGTTAGATGAGAACTTGGAGTTTTAGAAAATAGTGTGTTAAGGTTCATTTTTGTATGTGGGCTTGTATTTTTTTCTTGAGTAAGGAAAGTGTGAGAGAAGGAACACATGGAGGTTTTCTTTTTCTAATGTATCTCATGCAGTGGCAGTCCTCTTAAGTACTCATGCATTCCATAACCTCTATATTTACTCTGTTCCTCTCAAGGGAATATACATATAGATTTAAATTTTGTCATTAAAGATAACGAGAGTCATAGGGTTGTCTGGTTTTTCTGAAAGAGGATAATGGCAGATATAAAAAAGTCTAATACCAAAAGCTGCTAAGTAGGCCTAAGCCACATTATTTAAAGACAGATATGAGAGGGAGGTAACATGAATTCCAGCAAACTGCAACAAACTTTTTCATGTCTGTAACAATCCATTGCTCCAGATATTTTTATCTCAAAAAGTCCTTGAAGTGTTCTCTTCTTCTTTATTTCTTCTTTGATTTCATTAGCATTTCACCTTGTTAGCATTATTGTAACTGTGAAAATGTGTAGTAAGTTGAATTCAGTCTGGCCTTTCATGATCTGTCATTTTTGCCTTAGGATATTATTTCTTTAGAGGGAAGAATGGATATAATAGAAAATCTTAATAAACTCCCATGGATTTAAATATTACAAGCTGAAAAAACAGTGGTAACATCAGTTTAGGGGAGATAACCATTACTTGTATTTTAAAGACTGAAGTCAAGGTGGAGGAAATGAAAGGCTTCTTGTAAGGATCAGCTAGAGTGCAATATTAAGTAGACTCCAGAACGAATGCTGTCTTAATACAAACAGTGGAAATTTATTTCTAGCTCGTCCAACAATCATAATATCCTGGATTGGCAGAGAGTTCTGGTTCACGCAGTCATTCAAAGATGGAGCTTTATTGGCAACTATTATCCTCAACACAATTTTCAGAACCATCCTAGGAGTGTCATCCCATTAGCCAGAAGGAGAAGAGCCTTGGCCTGAAAGTAGCACTTATCTCAGAAAGCTGGGAAAGAAGGAGAATGTGTCCAACTCTGTACCCAGAAAGGAGAGGAAGTAAATTTTGGTGACTACTAGTGGTATGTTTCGGAGAAGGAAATGGCAACCCACTCCAGTGTTCTTGCCTGGAAAATCCTGTGGATGGAGGAGCCTGGTGGGCTGCTTGCTATCCATGGGGTCACAGAGAGTCAGACACGGCTGAAGCGGACTTAGCAGCAGCAGCAGCAGCAGTTATGTTTCTCTTGTCTGCTTGTAAGTTGCCTTCTTCCCACTCTGTTTTTTAATTACTCTGTAACTATTTCCTGTTCCCGTGTAAGATTTATTCCAGCCTGTTACTTGGCTGCATATGGCAGTATCTGTCAACTTCAGAGTGTATGGTTAGTGATAATATTAATTCTTCTCCGTCACCCACAGAATGGTCAACCTGGAAGAAAAAAAAAAAACAAACTATAAAGGAAGACTCAGAAAGGAACTGGTTTGGTTTTAGGACATGGGCTGTTTCCAAAAGAAGACTCTGAAGAAACCTTTCTGAAAACATTGCCTCAGTCCTAGTCTTTTGAAAACAGTAGTGAAGTGAGAAACCTCTCAGAAATATGCTGTTGTTTCTGGTCTACAGTGAGGAATGTGATGAATCAGCACATGATATCCTTGATTCATATTTACAGTTAATGGTGCATGTTAATATATGCCATCATTGTGAAAAGAGTTTGAGCTCATTAAGTTTGAGCTGTGTATAAGAATGTATATAGAATATAAAAGAATAAGTAAGGTTGTACTGCTGTTACTAGTACATTGGGAAAAAAAGATAAGCATGTTTTGTTTGTTGAAGCAAAGATACTTTTTAAAAATAGTTGTAAATCACAAGTGGTATTTAGTGTAAAATATTTGACTATTTTGTTTTTCACTAGAATTTATTAAAGCAAATGTGTGTGTATATTATGAAAATAAATGTTCTCTCTTCTGATTTTCTAGATGTGACTTACCTAACCGAAGAGATGGTGTATGAAATTCTTGAATTATGTAGAGAGAGAGAGGATTATTCCCCTTTAATTCGTGTTATTGGAAGAGTTTTTTCTAGTGCTGAAGCATTGGTACAAAGCTTTCGGAAAGTTAAGCAACACACCAAGGAAGAACTGAAATCTCTTCAAGGAAAGGATGAAGATAAAGATGAAGATGAAAAGGAAAAGGCTGCATGTTCCGCAGCAGCTATGGAGGAGGATTCAGAAGCATCTTCCTCAAGGATAAGTGATAGCTCACAAGGAGATAACAACTTACAAAAGTTAGGCCCTGATGATGTGTCTGTAGATATTGAGGCTATTAGAAGGGTCTACACCAGATTGCTCTCTAATGAAAAAATAGAAACTGCTTTTCTCAATGCACTTGTGTATTTGTCACCTAATGTGGAATGTGACTTGACGTATCACAATGTATACTCCCGAGATCCTAATTATCTGAATTTATTCATTATTGTCATGGAGAATAGAAATCTCCACAGTCCTGAATATCTGGAAATGGCTTTGCCACTATTTTGCAAAGCAATGAGTAAGCTACCCCTTGCAGCCCAAGGAAAACTGGTCAGACTGTGGTCTAAATACAGTGCAGACCAGATTCGGAGAATGATGGAAACATTTCAGCAGCTTATTACATACAAAGTCATAAGCACTGACTTTAACAATCGAAATCTAGTGAACGATGATGATGCTATTGTTGCTGCTTCCAAGTGCTTGAAAATGGTTTACTATGCAAATGTAGTAGGAGGGGAGGTAGACACAAATCATAATGAAGAAGATGATGAAGAGCCCCTTCCTGAGTCCAGTGAATTGACACTTCAGGAGTTATTGGGAGAAGAAAGAAGGAACAAGAAAGGTCCTCGAGTGGACCCACTGGAAACTGAACTTGCTGTTAAAACTCTGGATTGTCGAAAACCACTTATCCCTTTTGAAGAGTTTATTAATGAACCACTGAATGATGTTCTAGAAATGGATAAAGATTATACTTTTTTCAAAGTAGAAACAGAGAACAAGTTCTCTTTTATGACATGTCCCTTTATACTGAATGCTGTCACAAAGAATTTGGGATTATATTATGACAATAGAATTCGCATGTACAGTGAACGAAGAATTACTGTTCTCTACAGCTTAGTTCAAGGACAGCAGTTGAATCCATATTTGAGACTCAAAGTCAGACGTGACCATATCATAGATGATGCACTTGTCCGGGTAAGTTGGGCTACTGTTTAAAAATTAGTACTAGATCCAGTACCTAATGATGGGCATGCTGTGATACAGTTCAGTGAATTCATTTTATAAGTGACTTTTTGGGGAGGTGGGTGTAGGTATATGATACTATATAGTATAGGAACGCATTGACTTTTTTTTATTGTAAGTACTATACTTTTGTTGTTGCCCTGTCCAAGTTTATAAATGTTCCACAAAATATTGATTGTCTTGTATCATGGTTAACTCTCTCTTTGAAAAAGAATAAATTTTCTAAATTTAACAACTAACCCCTGAAGTTTTTTCATTCAGAAGAGAAGTGGATGTTTTAGAGCACAGAACAAGGGGACTTGGGAGATACCCGATAATAAGTATGAATGTTAAGTCTTACTGGGGAGAAGTGGTAGGATAATACCACACCATAAAATAGAAGTGGTGTCTAAAAATTCCATCGTGTGAAATTTGTGAGGTAGATGAAGTGACCCAGCCTGGAGCACGCTGCGAGTGAGCATCCCTGCTGGGTCACCCTGAGTGTCCCTGTAAAGCACTGCTGGGCTGTGAGTTTCCTCCTACTTCAATGTACAGACGGACTATGCAGGGCCTTAGAGTTGGTTGGCACTTGTGGGAAAACAACTATTCCAGGAATCTTATAATTAATTGTGCCTGTATAATCATTCCAGTCTAGGGAGAGGGAGAATGCTGAGAATACATGTACCCTCTTTCAGATAATGTTGCTTTTTGTTCATTCTTTACCTCCACAGAAAGTAAAAATTTACTGTCCTCATTTAAGAATATAAGCCTGGCTAGAAGACAGAATCCAGATGCCAATCACATGTACCAACATTTACATTTGTTAGAGGGTTCTTTATCACAGAGTGGTGTTGTATTTATAATATTAGGTATACCTGGTATTACTAGTTGTATTTCATCAACCTCAAGTAAAATTTAATGGCAACTAAAATTAAGATATAGTCAGTCTTATATACTTATAAAGGAAAAGAGCCCATGGCACAAATAACTAGAAAGTAATGATACTTATTTCAAAATGTACTTTAGTTTTAGAATTAGATTTGTCTAAAACTGAGAATTTATAAAACTAAATCATTGGGGAAAGTTGTTGGACATCTTGGAAATTTAAAAGATGTGGAATTCTGTACTTCTCTTTCACTGTTTGTGTGTGTGTATGTTTTTAATACGAAATATATTTCTAGTGTTGAAGATTCTACATTATTTAAGAAACTCAGGCAGTTTTTCACCAGAGACAGGAAAGGGCAGTGGTTGCTTGAAGTAATTACCATTGCTGCTTTCTGGTGCCCTTTTCATTTTATTTTAGTGGTTTTGAGCTACATGAATAACCAATAATGTACTATACTTAATAACTGATCTTCAGGCAGCTAGTAACTTATTTTCTATAGTTTAGCAGAATGATAGGATATTGTATAAGGAAGTGATGATGTTTTATAGAAAGCATGTTGAGGTCTGTCTGTGAATTTCCATTGTTAGAAGAGCAAATCCCTAAACTACATGTTTTATCTTTGTCTTTTGGGGTTTGAGGTCCTTTCATCTGTTTCCAGCAAAAGCTATACCTGACCTTTAAAAGCAATGAAATTAACTCTGTAAGACTCAATCCAGAGTTTTAAAAAATTTTCTGCTTTACTAACTGCCCTCTCAGAAATCTATTCTTTCCCTCTGCCCATGTCCCATTCCCCCAATCCTCCAGTAAAGCAAGATGAAGAACCTACAGAAGTTTAGGTGCTTATTGTATACTTATTTTATTCTATTTTAAAAATTAAACCTCCAGAATTTTGAGCAAATAACCGTTTTGGTTTATAAGGACTTCCTTTGAGCAAGTGTTAGGGTAAAGTTAACTGTGAGCTTTTAAATCATGCTAACAAATTTTTTTCCCCCCATATGTTTGGCTTATATCAAAGCTAGTGTTCACTGGGTAACATCTGTACTTGAATATTACCACTTCAGAAACCCTTTATGTGAAGCACTTTGCTAAGCAGTAGAGATGTAAAGATGAATCATGATTGCTGAGGATCTTAGGGGCACACATTAAACAGATTTTAGTCTCATTTTCTTCCGCTCTTCACTTCTCTCCCTCCCTTCTTTCCATCTTTTGAAACAGTGTGAAAATATTTTTTTTTATTTTTTAAAGCATCAAAATAGATCATGGTAGTCACATTGATAATCTGCAAATGTTGAGGGAACATTCGTAGCAGGTGATATAACAACAAGTAGTGTAAGGTGATCCTCTCAGGGTACACTGTAGAAAAAACTGATGGAGTTTCAACATCTCGTTCCCCAAAGATCTACTTTGCCTTTTTTTTAAGCCTCATCTTTTTATATCACAATTTGATAAGCAAAATAAACCTATTGACCACTATCTTGTGTGCATGTATGCTAAGTTGCTTCAGTTGTGTCTGACTCTTTGTGACCCTATGGACTGTAGCCCACCAGGCTCCTCTGTCCATGGGACTCTCCAGGCTAGAATACTGGAGTAGGTTGCCATGCCCTCCGGGGGATCCTCCTGACCCAGGAATCGAACCTGTGTCTCTCATGTCTCCTGCATTGGTAGGAGACACTTTACCACTACTAGCACCACCTTGGAAGCCCAACCACTTTCTCACGACCTGCTAATTTTGAACTACAGAGTACGGCCAGGAAAAGAAGAAGAGATGAGAAACTTTGTGGTGGGTTCAATATTAATAATTAAATAATTAAGATTATAGAGTCTTAGACTTTTAAGAGCTAAAAATAGCCTTAAAACCTGTCTACTCATTAGTTTATAAATGAGGCCTGGAAATTGGTTATACATATATGACACTCTTGAGTATGTTTTCTGTTGGATCTTATTTGTCAGTTATTAATTGTAAGACTGACTAACTTGAAGGGAAGGGTAGTAACTTCACTTACTGATTACAGACTTTTTATTTTAAAAGAAAAATAGTATTCAGTGGTTTCATGTACTATGTAATTCAAAGCAGAGTAGCAGATTGTTCCCTAACTGGAGATTTTGGAGGAATGTTTTTGATGACAATAGGAGTATTATTAATGTTTACAGTATTTTTATCAAACTTAACATATCATTCACTGGTTGTAGGGCACACTGTTATTACCATTAAAAAGAAAAAATGCTGCCAGTTTAGTTTTGAGATGCTATCAATTTTATGTTATATCCTTATTTCAGATACATTAAAGTATAAAAACAGAAAAGCAGATTTTAAGAATCAATGAAATATAATATATCAGTTGTCTTTCCACAAATAGATATCAGGATTGTTTAAGAACTACCCCTACACCCTTAAATTAGTTGAATATTTCTCCCTGGAACTTATTTTCACTATTTTTTGTTGTTCCTTAGGAAAGAGTACAGTGATGATGATGTTTAGTTGCCAAGTCATGTCTTAACTCTTCTGGCAGCCCATGGACTGTAGCGCGCCAGGCTCTACAGTCCATGGGATTTCCCAGTTAAGAATGGAGTGGGTTATCATTTTCTTCTCCAGGGCATCTTCCTAATCCATGATCAAACCCAGCATCTCCTGCATTGCAGGCAGATTCTTTACCACTGGGCCACCAGGGAAGTCCCAATACAGTGATAAATAGGCTCAGAACTCAGCTTTCAATTTGAATGAGAACAGTTCTAATGTGATGAGGTTATTTACAGTATTTTGCTAATAACATTTACCTCTTTGTGCACTTCACATCTGAACATGAGATGTAGAATTGGATAGGAGAGTCCAAAAAAGATGAAAGTTGATGCAGACAAATGACTGGACTGTCGAGAGATCATGCTCAATCTCTTCTAAAAATCACTCACCCCCCCTTTTTTTTTTTTGGTTTTTTTTTTTGGTTTTTTTCTTTTGACTTTGCTGGTACTATCTAATTTAGTCCCCAGCATTTTCCTTGTTAGACACCCTTAGTTATTGTTGAAACAAAACTTGATGCTTTACTTGTCAACTGACCTACTTTTAGGTAGTCCTTTAGGAGTACTCTGTGGCCCTTTGGTAGGCTTGATTATATCGTCTACATTCA
Source organism: Bubalus bubalis (assembly GCF_019923935.1). Lineage (NCBI taxonomy): Eukaryota > Metazoa > Chordata > Mammalia > Artiodactyla > Bovidae > Bubalus > Bubalus bubalis. The sequence continues at coordinate 68,056,323 of NC_059176.1, forward strand.
CTATATTATGCTTAGTGCAGTGGCCATTATAGTTTCTTAAGATTGATTCTAGTTGAAGAACTTTATGCTTGGTTTATGTCCTTTAAGTAGAACAAGAGAATGAAGTAGATCTACGTAGATTCTCAGCACCAAATAGTTTAAAGCAGTGAAACTTGTCAGACTCCTTAGTGTTACATGGGAGGAAAATGAGACTCAGATTCTGACCTACAGAAATTAATGGCAGAATTATAAGTAGAACTAACAGTTCCTGATCTCACAGGGAGATGTGATTATATTATATTTGGCTCTTACCCAAACATTTATAGTTAAGATAAAGCAACTTCATCTCTACAGAGAAATGAAAAAACTAAATGTGTCTGGATAATCTAAAAATCTTATTATTCCAGTCAAAAATTTGATGTGGTAAAGAATCTAATGCAAGAGATGCGGGTTTGATCCCTGAGTCGGGAAGATCTTCTAGAAAAGGAAATGGCTACCCACTCTAATATTCTTGCTTGGGAAATCCCATGGACAGAGGAGCCAGGTGGGCTACAGTTCATGGGGTTGCAAAAGAGTTGGATACAACTTAGTAACTAGACAACAAGAAAACCTGTATATAAAAATAAATGAAGGGTGCATATAAATTCTCCTTTTCAGAATGTTCATTGACATATTCTTCCAATTTCCAAATATCCTACCTTCAAGATAGCTTTTGATTAAAAAAATTCAATTTTAAATGGTATGTGTCTACTACATTAAGTAATTTACCTTTGCCATTTAGTTCTTAAGTCTTTTGTAATTGAATAATGAATTAGAAGTGCTTATTTTAAGAGAAATAAAAATAAATGCAGTCCCTTAATAATGACCTTTGTCAAAATAGTTATTGCTGAATTTTATGTTTTTTGTTTGTTACCACAATCAAACATAGTTTTTGTAAAAGATAGACTTTGTGTGATAAATGATAGCATATTTTACAGGACCACTTTAGATATCTGATAATCTAAATAATAATAGGAAATTTTCACCCACTAAATTCATTTGCCATTCATTTGAAAAATATTCAAATCTTCTTTTTATGAATATTTGCATTTGAATGTATCGATTCATAATATATATTTATTGTGATATATAACTTAATGTAAAGAGAAATACAGAAGTGCATAAAGAAGAGAAAATCACTCAAAATTTTTAAAAAGGTTGTTGCTAGTCATTGAGGAGGAATAGAGCATAATAAAGAGCTTGCTACCTCAACTAGAATCTCTGTTCTACCACTTACTGACTAACGAGCAAGTTTATGAATCTCATTTCTTCAGGTTATGCATCTGTAAAATGGGGTTAATAGTATTAGCAACCTGACAAGGTTCTTGTGAAAATTAAATAAGTTGATACATGTGAAGTGCCCTGACATATTAAGTGCTGTATGTTGTTTTGTTGTTAAAGCCGTAATAGTTTTGTTCTTTAATGGCTGAGTTAAGTTTTTAGCCAAGCCTGAAAAAAAATTTTGAGAACTAATAAAATACAAGTAATAATTTTGCAGGGAATTCATGTAAGTGTTTCATACACATTTACTTATTAGTATATTTGTATGCTTATTTTTACAAATAAAACTGAAACAGATAAAGTGACCTTACTTTAAATTACCATAATAATAGAACATATTGCATTAAATTCTTTTTTTTTTTTTTTTTTTTGCATTAAATTCTTTTGGCATTCAGGGTGGGGGATGGAGAGTGAAGATTGGTGGAAATGGAGAGACATGTAATATGTTATTAAGTGAAGTTTAATTTGCTTCACTTGTCTATATGAAGTGTCTTGGGTAGAGCTAAGACTGGAAAATAGGGCCCTCAAGTATCAGTCACATTGATAATGGAGTTACCTCTCAGTCACAGATGCTAGTGAGGAAGAGACAGAGGACACATAATTAAATAACAGGTAATTATATTTTTCCACATTGAAATACCGTGTAATTGATAGAAGCCCGTTTGTCTTTGTATTGTAAAGGTGTACATAAACGTTGATATACATTTCTATAACACGTAGGCAGGTGGAGATGAGCAGTGGATTTCATGGCAATATGGCATATTGGCCTGGTGGGTAATCCACATTTGAGCTAAAATGATAATTCTAACTTAGTCCTTGGAATTCTTTATAGCCAGTGACTTGAAACAGATTTCCAACTGGAGCTATTTTTTTCCCCTAAGTTATTTTCAAAATTTGAGACTATGGCTATAAAATGAAGTTGAGAATCTTTTGTTAAAAGAGCAAAATAGTTTTGAAAGTTAACAACATGATGCATTATCTTAAAAATATCACCCACTCTAGAACTCTTTCTCATGCATTGTTTCTTATTAAGCCTTCACAGCTTTGCAGTAGGAATAGTACTAGCCTGTTATTTTTTTTCTTTGCAGATGAGGAAACAGGCTTAGCTGAGTTCTTTGCGAAAGTTTAAAGGTTAAAACTTAACATTAAGTGACAGTTGGGACAAATACAGAGTATTGAACTTAATCTTTCCACAACAATATTGTCTCAAAAATTAATTATCTTAATGTAACTTGGCATAAAAATGATTTTGCAAGTGTTACAGACCACTGTTGTACAGAATAGACATTCCTTAAAGATTCTAAATTCACAGAATCAGAATCCTGCAGTTGAAGATTTCCAGAAGATCATTTTGGCCTTTGTTCAGATGTTTTTGATTGCAGCCCCTAAGATATGTTTCATTCCTGTGCATATTTGCCTGTATGTATAATTGAAACAGAAGTTTCACAGAATAGTGGATGCCAATACTGTGTAATGCATTCGGATTTTTTTCACTTATTTGGTTTGCATTGAATGTATTGAGCTACCCACTAATGAACTGCAGTTGGCAGCTTGAAAAACATTGACCCAGGGCAACTGACCTGAATCTTGAATTTATGAGATTTTATTTTTTATAGACACATTAGAATGTCCCAAATAGTCATGCTATCTAAACTAATTACTTTAGGGCTGACTGTAGTATACTTACTCTGATGATGTTTGCATTGCTCAAAACCATTTTAAAGATTCTCGTTGTAATAGTTGTAAAAATATGAATACCCTTATTCTGTTTTGGCAAATTTAAAATCACTTTGGCAAATAAGATGGATGATCAGTCAGGCATGCTGTTAGTAAATTTCAGATACATAAGACAAATTGCAATGTAAATGTTTCACATTAGAATATGGTATTGATTTTATGATTAATTTCATAATAACAGCAATCACTATTACTTGATAGATACAAAAGGCATTTGATAAAGATTTATAGTTGAAGAAATGTTGAAACTAGGATTTGATAACTGTTAGTAAGAAGTTAAGAGTAAGGATATCAGCAAAAATAAGCCTCATCTGCTTTTAAAAAAGTGAATATAAAATGTCTCAAATCCATTAAAATGGTAATTTATACTAAAGTATTATTAACAGACCATAAACTGCTTCCCTAAATGTATTTTTCTTGATTGAAATTATTTTATTTATGATTTAATAGATAGACTTAATTCTTGAGTTTCTATTCTAATAAAGAATTACAAGTCAACAGTTTTGAAGTCAACTTCTATGAGCCTTTGTTTCTCCTGAAATAATTTGAGGCATTTTTGCTATCTTGACTTCTTTCCCCATGTCCTAATCTTACAACCCAGGTTTGTTATATACATAATTAACAGGAAATCTAATTCTAATTTCATATCAAATCAGTAGTTAAAAAGTAACCCTTCTAGAATTCTGTGCCAGTTTCTTTTTACCCTATTTTTCCATTATCTGTAAGACTAAATCTTTGCCTTTACTGGCTTTTTACCAGTTAGCTTCCTGTTTCCATTTAAAATATATCAAAAGCATTATCTTTTATTTGCTCCTGCCCCTACGATTTATTTTGTTTTCATCCTAATACTGTCTTTCATCTTCTTTCCACTTTTTCCACTCACTAGCTAGAGATGATCGCTATGGAAAATCCTGCAGACTTGAAGAAACAGTTGTATGTGGAATTTGAAGGAGAACAAGGAGTTGATGAGGGAGGTGTTTCCAAAGAATTTTTTCAGCTGGTTGTGGAGGAAATCTTCAATCCAGATATTGGTAAATATTTTAGTGATGTGATCATGGTGTCGTATCTTTTTGAATTAAGAATTTATTTACCTAGGTTTACAAATATTTTCAGTTATGAAGAGCAACAGAAGATTTTGGTATGAATTAACTAGAATCACAGATAATGACTGAATTTGTGGGCTTTTGGGATTGATACTGCATCACTCATTCATTCAAGTTCTTATTTAGATTACTTAGCAACATATTTTAATATAGGAAATTATCTCTTATGTAAAAGAAATTGAAGACATTTTAGAATGATACATTAGAACAGTTGAAGAAATGTTTTGCTCTTTTTCAGTCTAAAATACTCATTACCCGTAGCATTTCTGAGATAAGAGTTTTATAGAATAATGATTTGAAGACTATTGAGAATGTCTCACAAGTGTATCGTGCTCAAAATTTGGGTGTACTGATTGATAGCAAATTAATTTTCTACAGCATTTCTTGGGTCTAATATAATATTTTCCCACACTTTTTGGACTCCAGAACCCTTTTTCCATCCCACATCTAGTAGCTTTTGCTTTCCAGAAGAGTTTATATTTGAACATGATTTGGGAGAGATTGATCTATAATATGTCAGTCTGAAAATGAAGAATTTGGGTTTCACTGATAGACAAAATAATTTGGATAATTCTGATCTGATTTAATTTCTACAGTATAAACCTTGGTTACTGGGGTTGCTTACTTTTAAAATCGAATGCATGACAATTAGAGGAAAAGAAGTCCTCTAAAGGTACCATCATAATTGTGAAGAACGTGGCATAGAATAATGCACATCATTTCCTGTTGATTCTCAGTGTGTACACTGAATTGACTTTTCTATATTTGTTGTTAGTCTGCTTATAAATGGAAGTAGACATTTTGACTTCATGACATAAACATAGTTAAGGTAAGACTTAGTATTTTAGCTAATGTTTTTTAATAATCTGAAGACTATGTCATTTATATTTTGCTCAAAGTAAACTTTAGATGTATAAATCTGTGCTGTTTTGGAGATAGAAAATTAATTTATAAGCTTCATTAAAAACCATGGTGTTTTTGAGATATAAAATTAAAAGCTTCATATTTTTGGTGAACTTTAGCTCTAGGTCTTTATGTATCTAAAAATGTTAAACATTAATTATAAAGTATATTTATATTATATGCAGAAATACTTTTAAGAAAAAACATAAACAATTTTGCTTGATAGTAAAGCAATTAAAATGATGACAATAGAAATAATCAAAAAGGAATATTTTAGAAGAGCCACCCTTTATGGAGCTTTTCTTGTAGGGACCTGAAGATAAATGTACCACGAATGGAATCTCGTGGACTTTTAAGATTATTATCTTTCAAGCACAAAGATGAGAGTAGTGACCTGTGTAATTTACATTCTCATTAATTTGTAGCTTATAGCTTTTGAGTCCAAGGACATACATTTGTGATATTTCTTCAGATTTATTAATTATAATTATTTTTAACTGTTCTGATCCAGTTAATGCCATATTTATAATTAAATGAAGTTTTTAGCACTTCACTAGATGTTGTAATTTCAGCCTGTAAAAAAAAGTTGGATATAAACTGAGATTCAAGTATGAATTAGGTAATTTATAAAATTTTATTTTGTGAACATTAAGTTGCATTAGAAAAATGTCTTAAATTCATGTTTTTAGGATCAAGAGGACCCTTTAAATTGCCCTTTATATTTAACTTCAACTAAATGTGAAAATGAAGAAACATTTTTAAAGCTGTTTAAAAAACTTAAAAACTGGTTGATTTCTTAAAAAAAAAATGTTGATTTCTAAGGTTTATTCTATTGGAACTTCCCCCTCTTTCCTAGATCTAATTCTTAAAATATTTTCATTTAGTTTCATAGTAGCAACTGAAAAACATTTTATAGTAAAATGAAATTGTTAATTCAATTACAATATCATTTAACCTTTATCTTAGACATTTCTTTACAAGGAAAGAGATAAGTCTACCATGGTAATGGCTATTTAGATTCCTATTTTTAAATGAGTGATATAAATAGTGACCATGTGAAATTAAAAGAAGACTACAAATTAGTTTTGTTTTACTTTTTGGCTCACAGTTAATGTGTGTATTAAATGGCTTTGGGTTTTGGACATAATCTTAAGTTTATCAAGTTTGCCTGAGTTTAAGTACTTGGTTTCTTTGTTACAAAGGTGCTTGAAAAATTTAATGGAACCATTATGCAATTTGGAGGAAAAAAAGACTCTTAATGAAATTCAAAATTGTTTTTTAAAACAGTATATGTGGATTAAATATGTTTTAATAAGTGAAACATTTTCAACATATTATTCTTTTTTTCTTTTGCATTTTTCAACCATTCAGTGGTGAAAATATGAATGCAAGTTAACTTCTGATTTGTGTTAATAGAAGATTAGAGAACTTGAATTTAATGAACAGTTTTCCTAACTTAGAAAATGCCAACAGAATGGCTTATTACTTTAAATATATGCTACACAATTTGTAGCATTCATATGTATTTGAACTTTGTTTTAGCAAGTCCTGATGTAACAGAAAAAAGCCCTAATGCAAATAAGATTACATGTGTAATTATTTTATATTTATTTTTGTATTTTATATGTATAATTATTTGCTCATCTGTCGAATAAACTATGAAAGTAATACATTTAAAAAAATCATTTCTTACAGGTATGTTCACATATGATGAATCTACAAAGTTGTTCTGGTTTAATCCATCCTCTTTTGAAACTGAGGGTCAGTTCACTCTGATTGGCATAGTACTGGGTTTGGCTATTTACAATAACTGTATACTGGATGTACATTTTCCCATGGTTGTCTACAGGAAGCTAATGGGGAAAAAAGGAACTTTTCTTGACTTGGGAGACTCTCATCCTGTAAGTCTTGTCATTTTTTATTCTTTTAGATTTTATTTAAAAGCAAATACAGAATTTAATTTATATAAAATTTTTAAAGCTTTGATTTGAAATCTTTGTTAATATTTATACCTAGTAAGATAAACGTATTTTATTATCTATCTGAAATGCCTTAAACACTTGAAAACCTGAAGGAGAACTTGTTACAAGCAAGTCAGCTTTGCAAGGTTGATTCTGTAGAAAAGTATTTCTAATTTTTTTTTTTAATGGAATCATGAGATTTCTGGGTTGAGTCAGAGCTGCTTAGTTAGGGGCTCTGGTGGCTGCAGCCAGCCCCACCTTACCCTTGAGATGCCTCTAAGGGTCTCAATAGAGCACAGTGTGAGACCCATAGCTAAGTAGCTGGTGTAGGGTTTCTCAGCAGAGAGAGGCGTTACCACTGACTGACCATCTTTCTTTATGTCTGCATAGAAACTACTAGAAGAGGGGTACTGTTTGTGCTTTAGTTTTTACTGTTAGTTTGTTTTTTTAATCTTTTCCCAAGAAGAGTGATACAGATTGTTGTATTTTATAGTTCTGTGGTAGGCTTAATTTTTCCTTTTCTGATTGGTAGGTTCTGTATCAGAGTTTAAAAGACTTACTGGAGTATGAAGGGAATGTGGAAGATGATATGATGATCACTTTCCAGATATCTCAGACAGATCTTTTTGGTAATCCGATGATGTATGATCTAAAGGAAAATGGTGATAAAATTCCAATTACCAATGAAAACAGAAAGGTAATAAATGTTTTTATGTCATCCTTGTCTTTGTCTCTTTAATAACAGAATTTTAAAGCATATATGTGTGCGTTTGTGTGTATACTGCTTCAGTTGTGTCCCATTCTGTGTGACCGTATGGACTGTAGCCCGCCAGGCTCCTCTGTCCAGGGGATTCTCTAGGCAAGAGTACTGGAATGGGTTGCCATACCCTCCTCCAGGGAAAGCACATACGCTTGTGGTTTTTAAAGAAGTTTCTAATGCATCTGTACAAAGAAATCAAGTAACTAAGTTCTTATAAATGAAACAGCCACAGTTGTTTAAACCTTGACTAAAGGCTGGTATGAGAGCACATGGTTGGGCACTGAACCCCTCCTAGAGAAAGATGCCCCGAGTGGGCGACAGTGCACGGCTCGGTGTGGCTGTGGGGTGAAGCAGGAAGAAGGCTGTAGAGGGTAGGAAACAAGGGAGATCCTAATAACCGAATGGCCAATAATTGCTTCTAATGCACACACAGATACACATGCCTTAAATAAACATCCGAAAAGTTCTAAAGAATAAATATTTTAAAGAAATCAGTTTTGTGTTTTCTGTTGACTGGAAAAGTATGTATCTGGAAACGGGAATAACCCAGAATATAACCCAGGGGAATTATGATATATATTAAACCTTTAAGAAGAATGTTTATATTAATACAATTTTTGATAAAATATATTAATTAAGTTGGGATACAGAGTATATCTTCCTTTTTTTATTTGATACAATAGTTTGCTCACCAAGTGAAACACCGATATTTTTGTTGAAACAGATAACAGTAGGCAGCTTCCCAAATATTCTAGAATAGGACACATGAAAGACTACCTTGTTTGCTCATTTCCAGTACATTGCACTCTATTAAAAATGTCAGCTTTTATAGATTGATGTATAAATGGTTTAAATGGTTTAAATGTTTTTGCGTTTGCATAACCTAATTGAGAGAACTTTAAAATTGTATCAAGGCCCAGCTTTTATATTCAGTTTTGTTAATATCGAAGTTGAAACTTATGTGTACGTGGCCTCTTTGGTGGCTCAGAGTGTAAAGAATCTGCCTGCATTGCGGGAGACCTAGGTTCAGTCCCTGGGTCAGGAAGATCCCCTGGAGAAGGGAATGGTGACCCACTCCAGTATTCCTGCCTGGAGAATCCAGTGGACAGAGGAGCCTGGCCAGGTACAGTCCATGGAATCACAAAGAGTTGAACATGACTGAGTGACTAACATATTGTCTATCATAGAGCGCTGTGAAATTGTTAAAGGTATTTTCCTTTGTGTGTGTAAAGTTTGAATTTTTAAAAATATTCTTGATTGTGTTTTTTTGGGGGAAAATAAAAACATCGTGCAGTCCAGTAGCTTGTATTTTGTTGTATTACGCATCATAAGACATTATTGTGGTTAATGTTTTCTGCAGGAATTTGTCAATCTGTATTCTGACTACATTCTCAATAAATCAGTAGAAAAACAGTTCAAGGCTTTTCGGAGAGGTTTTCATATGGTGACCAATGAATCTCCTTTAAAGTACTTGTTCAGACCAGAGGAAATTGAATTGCTTATATGTGGAAGCCGGGTAAGAAAGCAAGGGTTTCCAGAAATACCTTCTGTTGATCTATTGTTTGTAATGGTGTGGTGTAGATGTTAAGACGTGTTTTCTTGAATTTGCAGAATCTAGATTTCCAAGCACTAGAAGAAACTACAGAATATGACGGTGGCTATACCAGGGACTCTGTTGTGATTAGGTGAGGTTCTTAATTCTTAAAAGGAAGAATTAAAATTCACCAAAGGGATGGTAGGCTTTATGCTTTAGACCTTTGCCTCCAGGTTTTATTTCCCAAATAAGCAAACTCACAAATTCTCAATGTATAAAATTAAACGTATATTTGTAATATAATCACCAATTCGTATTGTTAATCTTGTGACTTATTTCCTGAATAATGTTTTATGTAAGTGGCATGTTTTCTTCTTCATTGAGGGTATAAAGTATCTAATATTCCTAGTAATTCTGATTACAGTGTGCTTAGTGCCAGTTAGATGATGATGAAAATAGAACCACCTCTTCTGAATATTTCTCCTTTCTCTTGAACTCTGGGGAATGTTACTTACCTACCCTATATGAGGCACCTTTTGTGTGAAATGGTATATTCTTTGATTTAATGTTTATTACATAGCAAGGTACATACTAAAATTTTTATTTTATTTTCAAGACCTTGGCTCCAAATTCTCACAGGAAGGAGAGATTCCTAGTCTTAACTGTTCTCAAGGAGTTGCTCTTGCTATGTACCGTCTGCTTCTCTTTGCTACTGTCCAGTCCTGAGAGACACAGGCTTTTTCCTCTCCTGGTGAGATGGGGTAAAAAGAGACAAATGCCCTTTTGGCTGTCACTGGTAGAATGAGGTGAGGAAGCATTCTTGGAGGTTGTCTCTGAAGGTTATCACTCTAAGAATCAAGTATAGGAAGTCTATAATGAGTATCGCTTGTATCAAGAAATGAATATTTTATGTTCTTTTATTTTCCTTTGTTTTATTCTTCACTTTGGTTTGTGTGAGGTTATTGATAAATTTCCTCTGTTTAGCATACCTTTGGTCATTCCTAGTGGCAGTGTTGGAAGTTATTTACTTGTAGCAATTACTGTTCTGCTATTTACTTGAAGTTCAAAGGTGACCCATAAAAGAGTTGAAATAGCATGGATAAAAACAACAAAGGGTAACCTCACTTGTGAGTATTATCACAGCACTATCTCTGTTAGTGATAGTATTGATCACAGTTATGACTGTGGTGTCTTAATGTTTCTCTGAGGACAGTTGAAGGTATCTTGTGCTGCTCTTTATGGAGAAATGACTTTTTAAGTTAAGGTCTTAATTTTATTTCGTTTAGAATAACATAATTCCTACTTGATATATTATCTTAACATCATATGTGAATGTTTTTAAATTTTTTAAATTGAATTATAGTTGATTTGCAATATTGTGTTAGTTTCAGGTATACAGCATATTGGTTTTTTGCAGATGATATTTCATTATATGTTATTATAAGACTGGGTATAATTGCCCGTGCAGTCCTTGTTGCTTATCTAGTTTACATGTAGTTGTTTGTAGTTAATCCCATACTCCTAATTTGGCTCCCCTTCCCTATCCCTCCACCATTATATAAGGTCTCTGTTTATGTCTTGTAATTTTCTTTGCTCTGAATATGATATGATGTAACCATTCCTGATTTGTTTTGCTTTGCTCTTTGTTTGCATGATGTATCTCTTTCTTTTTTCTTTCAACCTATCGATGTTCTGAATTTGAAATGAGTTTCTTACAAATAGCTGAGTCATGTTTTTTTACTCTGTCAGTCTTTGCCTTTAATTGTTGTATTTAGACCATTTGTATTGAGGGTAATTATTGATACGGTAGGACTCAAGTCTGCTATTTTATTTGTTTTCTGTTTCTTTGCTCCTCATGGTTCCTTGTTGTCTTTTTGCCTTCTGTGAGTCACTTAGTTACTTGAACATTTTTAAGGACTTCTTCTTGATTTTGGTATTCTGTTTTTGTGCGTGTTGCTTAGTATAGTGTTCTTCATGGTTGCTGTTGGTATTTCTATCAATGTTTCTTCCAGTGAGGTATGGAAACCTTGTTTCCATTTGAGTCTCTTACTTTCCTCACATTTAAATACAATTGTCTTGAGTATTAGTGATGTTGTAATTTTTGTATCAGTCATCATATCTGATTTATAAAATTCATGAGGAGAATTATAATCTGTTGTATGTTCCTTCGTTTCTGCTCTTTCTGTTCCGTCTGCCTCAGAATCCATCTTTTATAACTTCCTTTAGTTAGTATTCAAAGGCAGATCTGCTAATGACTAATTCTTTTAGTTTTCCTTTGTCAGAGGGTGATTTCCACTTTATTTCTGAACAGTTTTGTTTATACTGTTTGAAGTTTCTTAACCTCTTAAATCTGTGTGCTTCTGTCTTTCTGGGAGTGTTCTTTGCCATTATTTCTTGAAATGCTTTCTCAGTCGCACTCTCTTTTTCCTTTCTTTCTGTGCCTCTGATGACACCAGTGTTCAGTCATTTGTCACTGTCCCATGTGCACCTAAGGCTCTTAGTTCTTTCAGTTTGTATTCTTATTTGCTCGAGTTTTGATCCTCGGTCATCTTGACTCTACTATTGAATCCATCTAGTATTTTTCTCTTACTGTGTGTTTTTCAGTTCTGTAGTTTGCATTTGGCTCTTTTTTTAATTGTAACCTAAATATTTTGCTAAGACTTAGTTTCTGATGTTTCAGTTTTGAAACACTAGAACTTATAATTGCTTATAGAATAATTTTTATGATGACCTCATTAAAATCCTAGGCAGTTGCAGTATGTTGTTCATCCTAGTGTTTGACATTGGTTGATTTTCTTTCTTTCATGTGATTTTCATAGTTCTTGGCTTGACAGGTGATTCTGGATTGTATGCTGGATATTTTGGCTGTTTTATTAGGAGACCCTGGGTCCTATTTACATCTTTTTACTTTAGTAGTAAAAAATGTGTGGGTCAATACTGTCGTGTTGTGTAGATAGACACAGTAGTTACTTCCAGCTCTTTGCTGTTAGAAGTCACAGTGGATTATTTCACTAATGGATTATTCCATACATAACATCAAACATCATCAAATTGGGAATTGCTGCTAAAAGTGGGATTGTTGAACTAAATGGTAGATATGTATGTAATCTTGTTGGCAAGATTCTCCACAGAAATTGTGACATTTTGCACTCCCACCAGTAATATACATGCATATCTCATTTCCTACAATTTTCCCAACCCAGTGTGTTCTTCAGTTCAGCTGTTTGCCTGTTAGTTGAGAAATTGCATTGTGACATAGAAAATGTCACAATATCTGTGGAGAATTTGGCAATATTTAGCAGAATATTTAACTCGGGCCATTTTTTTGTCAGCTGCTTTCATCCCTTTACAGCCAGAGGCTAATTTCAAGGGATACTTCTGTTTCCCAGGATGCCTCCTGCCCCTGCCAGGCATGATGTCTTTGTGAGATTGCCATTTTTTGTCCAAGATGCTGTCCTGTTCCCAGTGCTCTTAGCTGCCCTTTTGGGGTGACCCTCAGCCCATGTTGTTCTGCATACCCCACTTTTCCACATTGCTCTTCCTGGACTCTGCTAGTGTGGGCTCATGTGTATATAAACAGTTTTGATGTAGAACATAACACTTATAGGAAGAGAAGAATTTTGCTCAGTATTTTCATTATAAAAACTGATAGTAACCCTAATGTTTTAAGTTCTCATTTTTTAGAAAGAAACAAAGGGACAGCTGAATTTGTCTCGATGACCACTGCTGGTCTGCTACTTTAGGATCTGCTTCCTCTATTCAAGGGCACCTGTTGGTCTGCCTCTTCAGATGTGGTGATGCATTTAGGCTTTAGAACACTCCTGAGGAGTGAGGAGGTTTTTTGCCCTGACAGAGGGCTCTGGGTTACTGCATGCTTGCTTTTCCTTGCCAGCCACCCAAAAAGGAATAACCTAGACTGTGGTGTGGTCTCTTTCCTTCCTAATGGAGAGATGTGCTAGCATGTTCCATGCTCAGTTTCCTGTTGTATTTTTTCAGTTGTTTTCTCTCAATGGGTGGGAGGTTTTTAAGAACTAAAGGGTGGGGAGGATATTAGAATGTCAGGGAAGAGAAATGGCAAGACTTTGAAGAGCGCCAAGAATTCTAATAAAGCTGCTAATCTATGTTAGAAATAATGGCATTGCACCAACAGAAATACCAACATTTTTGTAAGAGAAATTGTATACTGGAATACTAGGGTATCAAAAACTAGAATTGTAACTGTGTGTAGGAAGTGTGACATTTTCTGTCAAGATTCTGGAAAGTACTTTCAAATAAATATTAAAATGCATTCCTCAGAAAACTACTAGAGTTCATCAGTGAATTTGGTAAAGTTGCAGGATACAAAATTAATATACAAAAATCTTTTGCATTTTTATATATAAACAATGAAAGACAAGAAAGACAAATTAATGAAATAATCACTTTTACTGTTGCATCAGAAAGAGTAACATGCCTAGTACTAAACCTATCTAAGGAGACAACTATACTCTAAAAACTGTAAGATCCTGATGAAAGAAATTGAAGATGACACAAACAGGTAGGAATACTACATTCTTGGACTGAAAGAGTCAGTGTTGTCAAAATAACTATATTACCCAAGGTAATCTACAGATTCGATGCAGTCCTACTTATCAGATTACTAGTGGCATTTTTCACAGAACTAGAACAAAAATTTTTAACTTTGTATGGAAACACAGAGACCCCGAATAGCCAAAGCAGTCCTGAGAAACAAAACTGCAGCTGAAGGAAACAGGCTTCCTGATCTCAGACTGTACTCCAAAGCTTTAGTAATCATAACGGTTGGTATTGGGACAGAAACAGAAATACAGGTCAATGAAGCAGAAAGCCCAGAGACACCTGCAGTCAGTTAATCTGTGTCAGAGGGACAGGAGTGTAATGCAGAAAAGACGGTCTCTTCAATAAGTGGTACTGGGAGAATGGGACAGCTACATGTAAAAGAATGAAATTAGAATATTCTCTAATTATACACAAAAATAAACTCAAAGTAGATTAAAGACTTAAGATATGTACTATAAAAATCTTAGAGGAAAACATAAGCAGAACACTCTTTGACATAACTTTTAGCAATATCTTTTTGAGATAATGAAAATAAAACCAAAAAGAAGCAAACGAGAATTAAACCTAAAAAAAGCTTTCCTCAGCAAAGGAAACCATAAGCAAAACAAAAAGACAACCCACATAATGGGAGAAAATATTTGCAAATAGAAAAGACTAATAAAGGGTTAATCTCCAAAATATCCAAACAGCTCATGCAGTTCAATATCAAAAAAGCAAACAGTCTAATCAGAAAATGGACAGAACCTGAATAGACATTTCTCCAAAGAAGACATACAGATGGGCAAAAATCACATGACAAATGGTCAACATCACTAATTATTAGAGAAGTGCAAATCTGAACTACAGTGAGGTATCACATCACACAGAGTGGCAATCATCAAAAAATCTACAAAAGATAAATGCTAGGAGAGAATGTGGAGAAAAAGGAATCCTCCTACACTATTAATAGGAATGTAAACGGTTATAGCCCCTTTGGAGGATAGTATGGAGGTTCCTTAAAAAACTAAAAGAGCTACCATATGATCCAGCAATCACACTCCTGGGCATATATCCAGAGATAACCATAATTCAAAAGGATATGTGCACCACAGTGTTCTTTGCAGCATTATTTACAATAGCCAAGAAATAGAAGCAACCTATATGTCCATTGAGAGAGGAAATGGATAAAGAAGATATGATACAAAAGAATATTACTCAGCCATAAAAAGGATGAAATAATGTCATTTGTAGCAACATGGATGGACCTGGAGATGATCACACTAAGTGGAGTAAATCAGAGAAAGATACATCATATATCAATTATATATGGAATCTAAAAAAGAAAATGATACAAATGAACTTACAAAACAAACATACCAAGTGAAACAAACTTAATGGTTACCAAGGGGGAAAGGTGGGGAAGGGATAATTCAGAAGTTTGGGATTAACATACACACACTATGTATTAAAGGGGGACTATGTATAAAAAGGGACCTACCATATGACACAGGAAACTCCACTCAGTATTTCATAGTATCATGAGAAAAGAATCTGAGAAAAGATGGATCTATGCATATGTACACCTGAAACTGTATATGTTAAATTTATGGATACTTTATTATTGAAAGTATAGATTTCAGTTGCTCTTTTTCAAGATTGCTCTTAATGAACTTGCATTTTGTTTTTAGAGTAAATTTAACAAGCATCATTATAATGTGACTTCTATCACATAGGTTTTAGGAATGCCAGGGATTAGATTATTCTCAGTATAATTGCATATGATACATATATCAGAATAAGCCCCAAGTCCCCTTCCACAGCACACATACTATTGATAAAAGTATTCTCGTTTATATAAACAATTGTGTCCTTTTGTATTAGTATTTTTAGGTATGAGGGGTCTTGTGTTTTCTTTTGTCCCTACTCTCTGTCTGACCTTCTCCCCTTGAAGTTACTATGTAAGGCTTAAGTAGAGGGACATAGCTGTCATCTTCAGTTCACAGGACTTTGGTTTTGCCTTTTGTTTGTTACTGACTATATATTTACATTTGGTGTAATTGTTTCATTTTGTTGTTGCCAGTTTTTACTGTTGCAGATAATGTAGCGATGAACAAAAGCTTTTATATTTTTGAAAATAGTTTTCTTAAATTTGCATGAGTGGAAGTCCTAGCTCCTAGATCCCCAGAAAAGAACCTTCATGCTCTTGATATTGACCTCCAAGTTACCTCCTATTATGGTTTTAATGCAAATCACAAACTTAAATTAGTGCTAGCAATAGTGAATGCCAAACTAAAATCGGTATTTTATCTTTTCTCATTAGGGAGTTCTGGGAAATTGTTCATTCATTTACAGATGAGCAGAAAAGACTCTTCTTGCAGTTTACAACAGGCACAGACAGGGCACCTGTGGGCGGACTAGGAAAATTGAAGATGATAATAGCCAAAAATGGTCCAGACACAGAAAGGTAATTATTAAATTGTGACTATATACTGAAAACCTTGGCTTCCATATTATTACACATGTGTGATCTATCCAGAAGCTTCTGAGCACATTTGCAGTTTTTAATAGAAATTTCCAAGTCACATAAAATGTTAGTTTAGCCAGTGCTTTGCTGCTAATGTTCAAGAAAATCTTTAAACACTGGGCAGGTTAAAAATTACAGAGTTCACTTGATTTGAAATTTTACAACTTGGTATGATTCTTAAAGTTTTCGGTTGAGAATTTTTTTAATTGAAAGCCACATTATGTCATCTATTTAGAATAGTCAAGTTGAGGTTCACAAGATTGTTCAGCCCTAGATTATGCTAGTACCACCAATTTCAGTGTCCTAACATTAGTCGTGTTTCCTCTACTGTGCAAGTTAACATTTGGTGTGTAGTGGCTATATATGAGCAGTAGTATATTTAATAATTTAAATGTATAGAAACATTTCTTTCAGTGTTCTACTTGATTTGATATTAATGTAAATTTATTATCAAATCAATTACATAGTCATCCAGGAATATTTTGAATAAGCATTAAAGAGCCCAGACTGAAATTTTGAAACTGAGATTTGAATATTGTCTTCACTTAATGTTACTACTCAGTGATTTCAACTCTACAGTGGGGAAACTGACAGCCTGTAGGTTTACTGTGAGAAAGTTTAGTTAAATGAGCTCTCAGGGTTAAGAACCTATTAAAACAGTATCTGGTATGTGGTAATAACTTTGTGGATATAATATGTTATCATCAACCATCATCATTATTAGCACTGAGTAATTTATGAGGTAAAGATAAACTGCTGTTTGGTATCTGTATGGCAAAATCAAAGTTTATCTTTATGACTTGCATTAATGTGTACTGTGCTTTGCAAACCATCTCAACGTATATACCATCTAAAGTAGGATCATTTAGTACTGAGCATATCTGCCATGACTTATTTTCCTGTTTTTCCCCTTTCTCTCTATATAGGTTACCTACATCTCATACTTGCTTTAATGTCCTTTTACTTCCGGAGTATTCAAGCAAAGAAAAACTTAAAGAGAGATTGTTGAAGGCCATCACTTATGCCAAAGGATTTGGCATGCTGTAAAAAAAACAAAAAATGGGAAGAAAAAGAAAAGAAATTTAAAATTTTAATAACTATAACAAGAGGGATAAAATTGGTGGTGGTGGTGTCCCAGTACAAAAAGGCTGTTAAATAGTGAGCCACAGTAGTCACCTATGTCTGTGCCTCCCTTCTTTATTGGGGATATATGGGCTGGAACAGCAGATTTCAGCTACTTATATGAACAAATCCTTTATTATTATTATTATTTTTCTTTTTTTTTTGCGTGAAAGTGTTACTTATTCTTTCACTTGTATGTACAGAGAGGTTTTTCTGAATATTTATTTTAAGGGTTAAATCACTTTTGCTTGTGTTTATTACTGCTTGAGGTTGAGCCTTTTTGCATATTTAAAAATATATACCAACAAACTACCCTCCCAAGGAAAATATTACCACCATTTGTAGACCATGTAACCTTCAAGTATGTGCTATTTTTTTGTCCCTGTATCTAACTCAAATCAGGAGCTGTATTTTTTTTAAACAATTTGCTTTTGAAACTTGAAGTCTTGAAAACAGTGTGATGCAATTGCTGCTGTTCTAGTCCCCAAAGAGTTTTCTGTGCAAAAACCTTAAAATCAATAAAGATGGAAGGGAGAACTTGGAATGTTTAACTGCAGCCCTCAGAACTTTACTTTAGTAACAGCACAACAAATTAAAAACAACTCATGCCACAGTATGTTGTCTTCATGTGTCTTGCAATGAACTGTTTCAGTAGCTAATGCTCCTTCTTAGTATATGGAAGGACAGGGATTTGTTGTTGTTGTTTTAAGTTTATTGGGGAAAAGTGCATTTGGCCAAAAGAAATGATAGTCAAACCCTTTGCAAGAAAGATAAGTTTGTTGTTTATTATAAGCGTAAAGCATGTGAAAGTGCACTTAAATTTTTTATTCTTTGCTTATTAACCACATTTTAAATAGACAATCCAAAGTCTTCCCTTCTTGTCGCTATCATCTTATCCAGTCAGCCATTTTATCAAGGCACATGATCAGTGTTGGAACATAGTGGAAAGAATGGCTATTGTGCCTTGTTTTACTTAATCATACAGTAAGCAGAGACTTGGAAATGAATGGAACTGTTACTCTTAAGTCCTATTTACATTGTCTGTCCCCAAAGATTAAAGTTTATTTCAAAAAGTGTTAAATACTACTTTCACGTACTGTGGAAAAGTACAGGTAGATTTAAATTACTAGACATTCAGAAGTAAGTAGTTTCCCCTTTCTGGTCTTCTGTGTCTGTGATGTTTATTTCTTTTACTGCAATATAAAATAAAAGGATTATGTATTTTTAACTGAGGAGAGACATATTGATATATCCTTTTACTACAAGTTACAGCTAATGTGCTGAGCTTGTACCTCGATTGTTTTAACTGACCATGACAGATTAGTTTAATGATTTGTTTGAAATTGGCAGGAAAAATACAGCTTTCAATCATCAGAAGGGGAAAGAGGATGTCTTTCAGAATTATTTTAGTTCTTTTAGTAATTGAGACTTAACTGTTATGTACCATAATGCTAAATAAAACAGTGACATTTTTCACCATAATTTAGTGGAAAAAGAAAACATTGCTTTCCATATTGTGATAAGGTAACATGGGGTTTTTCTGGGCCAGCCTTGAGAACACTGTTAAAAATACATACACTACCTTGATTCAAGGGACCCTCATGCTGCTACAGTCACCTTAGGAGGCCTCTCATTCCTGTGCTTCTTGTGTATAATGAAAGTGAGAATACGAGAAATCAAATACTCTGGGGGCTTTTTGTATAATAAATTCGTGAAGAAATTTGTGTTCTTCAGTTTTCAAGTTTTATTATCACTACAGTATTGAAGTTATCCAATTGTAATCACATCTGTGTGAAGTTTTTGAATGGTCATTGAGTACAGATCATCAGGTATAGAATTCATATCAAATAGACTTTTAACAAACAGTTGAAAATAAACCTACCCTTGAAAATATTCTAAGAGAAAAGTTCATTGGTTGTCCAGACTACTTGCTCTCACTTTCAATATCTGTTTGTCCTGGGCATATTACCACTTCTTTTCTCATTGCCTCCTTTCCACTACTGTCTACAAAGTTTTCACTGAACAGTATCTTAAGCAAGAGGGAACAAATAGAAATTTTGACTATAGTGGTTAGTCCCTCTATCCCAGATGTCATGTTATAAAGTACTCTTTCTCCCAGATCACCGGGAAACTCTGGAGGAAATAAAAAACCAAAAACTAATTGGTTTTCCAGATGAAATATACAGTTTCTCCTTCATACCATCATTATAGAATATCTCAAGCATACAGTAAAGACACGGCCTGTGACCAAACTTTTCTGGAGCCTGGTAGCTTTGGCCATTGAATTGGATTTCCTACCCTATACACCTTTACTGGGCTCTGCTTAATTGTGTGATCAAATCCAATGACAATTTCTGTAGCTTTACTTTGGGATACATACTAACTAAGGAGGGAGATACATGAAATCAAGCTTCAAATAAAACTTGCTGATGGTATTCATTTCCCTATCGGTACACATCCATCTTATTAGAAAGGAAGGATGAGTGTAACCTGGCAACATCACTCAAAGAACTGTGCTGGGATTTCAGGCCCTTTCAAGGGGTTTTCTCAAGACTTTCATGCAGACTCAGAGGAAGGTAGTCTTCCTAAGGCTACTCCATCTGTAGTCATGATTCCCTTAACCTGTTTACCTCAAGTATCTTTTTTGACCCTCCACCAGCCTCTAAGGACCATCTCTTATATTCCTGCCCCTTCCCTGAGCCAATAGAGGATTCAAAACGCAACTTCTACTTCCTCTCTTTTCCTTCTTTTACCCACAGTGTTAAGTGTATGGAGAATTTCCTGGGGAGTCTAGAGAAGTGCAGTCTCAGTTTTTTCTTTCTTTACTGTTGATATCCAGTAGTTGGCATTTGTTAACCAATTGCAGGATGATTTTGGTGCAGATGTGCCCCTGTGAGAAATGCTTAAAACTTTTGCTATGCCACTAAAATACCTCTCCTGAAAGATTCTTAGAGCCTCCTCTTGAGAAACTCTGTTGCCAGTGAGAACTCTAACCTTGGCAGCACCCTGAACTTGGTTCAGCTGCTACCCTGTTCCTTTTTCAGTAGGGTGGATACTACTGTAATTCTAAAATTCTGACCTGTACTTGCCCAGTTCTGTCGGGTAAACCTCAACCACTCAAAAAGGTTGTTCTCCAAAGCCGTGTCTTCTGCTCAGACTCTACCCCCAGAATATCTTTCTGGTATCTTAAAATCAATATACTTCAAAATGGAACTTTTGTCTCTACCTATCATTTATTGTTCCTTAAAAACATCCCTTTTGACTCAGTCTTCAGAATCCCTCACCCTTCAATTGTCACAGCTTGTATCAATTGTTTTCCCCTCTCCTTCATCATACTTCCTTTCGACCTTGACAGTATTCTCCAAACTTTCTCATTCTTCTAGAACACAGTTTTGTTAATTTAAATATCCTTTGCTTCAAAACTTTTTCCCCGTTGAGGAAATCTGCAAGCCTGGTATCCGCAGCCCTCTGTAAGCTTAGTTCCACCTACATTTCCAATTCTACCATCAGTTACAGGCATCTTTCCCTGCATCCCCACCCACATCATCATGCTGTGCTTAATCATTTCATATTTCTCAAGTAACCTTAAAGGCCAAAACTTAAAAAGCCCCTCACCCATGAATTCATCAACCTCCAGAATGTCTCTGTAACTTAATAGCAACTTCATGGTAGTACATGCACATTGAGCAATGAGGAGTCACTGGGATTTTTTTTTTTTTTTTCCCCCATAACCATTAACGTGGCATGTGGGCAGGTTCATGGGGAAGATTGTTTATCTTTGTTCCTGTCCCATATAGTAGTTGCGTAATAACTTTGTTGAAAGGACGA
Organism: Bubalus bubalis; assembly: GCF_019923935.1. Classification (NCBI taxonomy): domain Eukaryota; kingdom Metazoa; phylum Chordata; class Mammalia; order Artiodactyla; family Bovidae; genus Bubalus; species Bubalus bubalis. Next base: position 68,077,651 of record NC_059176.1, read on the forward strand.
GCGCTGTTTTTTCTAGTACCTCGTCAGTCACCACCTGAATGATTGAAAATGACGGCTTGCCATTCAATGAAGCAACTCGGTTTTCACCAAAGATAGCCTCTGTCTCCTGTCTCCTCGTTATCCTACCCCCAAAAGGTTTTATTTTAAAATATTTGAATATTTATTGGCTAAAGAACTTGTTCCTGGAGGAAGTGAGTAACTGGTTCTGTCATTTCAGCCTGTGAAAAGAAAATTACTAAAAGGGAAAGGATGAAATGGATCAAGTCCTTGGAAGCAAGATTTCTGTGTGACTTCCCCAGTCCTACTTTTCGGGAGGTGCTCTGGCAACCTATAACCTCTGCGTGGTCAGCCTCTGTGGCTACACTCCTCTCCCGCTGGAGATGGGAGCAGGTATCTTACGTCATCCTGCTGTTGCCAAACCCTTCATATCAAGGAGCTATCCGTGCTGAATGCTGTGTTTTCTGTAGTAAAGCACTCACCATGATGAATGCCTGGTTTGCCAGAACCTTGTAATTACTGCTACAAGTCAACCCTTAAGTTGGGATTCTTAGATTCAGCTGAACAGGACCGTAGGACAGGAATAATTATCCTGGCTATCTTTCAGTCTCCAGCAAACCACAGAAAATGCGATGGGCATGTGTCAGTGAGCAGTGCACAGTGACTGAGGGCACAGCCTTCAGAGTTGGATGATGGTCTCAGTTCCGTCTGGCCCTGCCCATCCTTTGGCTTGGATTAGCATATCCAAGCCTATGTATATCACTGATGGTTATCAAGACTCAGTGAAGTTGAGACACAGGTGCTACCTGTTGCAAGACAAGAAGGAATTCATTGAGAGGTTGAAGATGTTTGTAATGATTTCTTTTGCAGGATTTGACCCTTCCTCATCTATCTCAAAATGCAGGAGGGGTGCTTTCTTTGATTTTTTTTTTTTTTAATTAGGATCATTCATATAACAATTCACTCCTTTAAAGTGTACAATTAGTGGCTTTTAGAATAGTCACAAAATTGTGTGTCACACTATATAATTCCAGGGCATCTTCACCACTGCAAAAAAAAACGCTTGTATCCATTAGAAGTGATTATCTTTTCCCACCTTCCAAGACCTAACCACTAGTCTCTTTACTTGTCTGTAGATTTCCCTATTTTGGACAGTCCATATAAATAGAACCACACACAAGGTGCATCTGTGTTGTAGCATGTATCAGTACTTCATTTTATGAATAATATTTCAGTGTATCAATATATCATTTTTATTCATTCACTTGATAGATGGTTGTATTGTTTTCACTTTCTCTTGTAAATACACTACCACGAACACTGTACAAGAGTCTATGTGGACATAAGCTTTCATTTCTTCTGGTAATGTACATAGTGAATTCCTGGGTCATCTACCCAGTCTTTTCAAGGACCTGCCAACTGTTTTCTGAAGTGGTTGTACTTTCTTGTAAGCATCTTGTGAATTCTAATTTTCCACATCCTGGCAAACATTTTGAGTCTAGCCTTCCTATTGGGAGTGAAGTGGTATCTCGTGGTTTTGATTTGCCTTTTCCTAATGACTAATGATGTTGAATATCTTTTCATGTGCTTTTGGCCATTTGGTCATCTTTAGAAACATTTATTCAGAGACTTACCCTATATTTGTCTTTATTATTCAATTCCTTATTCTGATACAAATCTGTTACCAGATAAGTCATTTGCAAATATTTTATTCCATTCTTTGGTATTGATGGTGTCCTTTGAAATACAACTTTTGAATCAGGGATGTTGAGTCTTCCAACTTTGTTCTTTTTCAAGGTCATTTTGACTATTGAGGGTCCCTTGCAGTTCTATGTGAATATTAGAGTCAGCTTATCAGTTTCTTCAAAATAGACATCGAGAATTTTGACAGGCATTGTGTTGAATCTATAAATAAATTTGGAGATTATCACTAATTTGACAATATAGAGTTTTCCAACTCATGAACGTGGATGTCTTTGGATTTATTTAGGTCTTTAATTTTTTTATTGTTATTTTTTAGATTTCAGTGTACAAGTCTTGATTTCTTTGGTTAAATATTTTCCCAAGTATTTTATTCTTTTTTGATGATATTATAAACATAATTGTTTTCTTAATTTCATTTTTGGATCATTCATTGCTAGCATATAGAAATGCAATGAAAAGTTTTTTGTATTGATCATATGTGGCTTTTCCTAACTAAATGTGATTCCTAACTTTTGATTCTTTTGTATTTTCTATATACAAGATCACACATCTGCAAATTTTTTCCCTTTCACTCTGGATACTTTTTTTCTTTTCTAAGTGCCCTGGCTAGCACCTCTAGCACAATATTGAATATAAGTGGCAAGAACAGACATCTTTATCTTAGTACTAATTTATAAGGAAGGCATTTAATTTTTTACCATTATTGAGTGTCATGCTAACAGTAAGTTCTTCATAGATGCTTCAGGTTGAGGAAATTTTCCTTCTATTCCTAGTTTGAGTGTTTTTATCAGGAAAAGATACTGGATTTTGTCAGATGCTTCTGCTTCTGTTGGGGCTCAGTTGGTAAAGAATCCGTCTGCAATGCAGGAGACCCTGGTTCAATTCCTGGGTCAGGAAGATCCCCTGAAGAAGGGATAGGCTGCCCACTCCAGTATTCTTGGGCTTCCCTGGTGACTCAGCTGGTAAAGAATCCACCTGCAGTGTAGGATCTTAATCTGCTTCTGTTAAGATGGTTATGAGTTTTTGTCCTTTATTCTCTTAGTAGGGCTATATCGGTGCATTTTGGTATATTGTACCAACCCTCCGTTCCTGGGGTTTTGCAGGTTCATGGTACACAAACCTTTTAATATGCTACTGAGTTTGGTTTGCTAGAATTCTATTTAGAATATTGCTGACTAAAGGGCATATCTACCAGTGATGAGGCTGAAATGTGTATTTCCCATAGGCCACATGTGGTCACTGTAAGAGACAGGTCATGGGCCATCTGACCCTGCACAAGTAGGTTTCCTGTTCTGGAGCCAGACAACCAATATCTGAATACCCTCAGAAGCTGTGAGAAGAGGAGAAACTGGAAGTGACCAGCCGAGCCAGACGCTCTCATTTGGGATTCCCTGAAGAGTTAACCTTGTGAAAGAAGGCCATTCACTCCCACCTCTCTGAAGGCTCAATATCTTAACAACAGTTGCACCAACTGGATAAGGCAGGATATTTTTCTCTAGATTTCCTCCCTTCCAAAAGGGCCAGAAACAGCTTTTGAGTGAGAAGGAAGGTAACGTAACGAAGAGCCTATTTCAGGCCTCCCACCCAGAAGCAGCTCTGAGCAAGAGTTGCATTTTCAGTTAGGAGAGAGAGTGGCATTTTTGATGTTTCACTAATACCCAGAAAGTAGATGCTTTGCTTATTATCTGAAAGTGACCAGAAAAACTACATATCTGAGGTTTCATTCCTGCTTGGAAAAACAAATCCAGAGCCAGAGCAGACCAGCAAAAAGAAAAAGTTTTGCTTAGCTGCACCATCACCCTTATTCGCTTCCTTTCTGTCACACATGTGCCTTATTATTTAGTAAATCTCATTACTAAATTAGTAGATCTATAGGAAGGACTTAGGTACTCTTTGGATGGATCTCCAAGGGAGATCTCAAACCTGCTTCTAGTCCTATTCCAACTGAAGTGTGAAGATTTTCTGTTTTACTAACATTTACCAGGTAAATAGAATTCAATACAAATTGAATGCTAATTTAATACCAATTGAAAACTGAAGGCTAAGCAGTCCTGAGTGTTCACTGGAAGGACTGATGTTGAGGCTGAAACTCCAATACTTTGGCCATATGGTGCGAAGAACTGGCTCATTGGAAAAGACCCTGATGCTGGGAAAGATTGAGGGCAGGAGTAAAAGAGGACGACAGAGGATGAGATAGTTGGATGGCATCACCAACTCGATGGACATAAGTTTGGGTAAACTCCGGCAGCTGGTGATAGGCTTGGCGTGCTGTGGTCCATGGGGTCGGAAAGAGTCGGACATGACTGAGCGACTGAACTGAACATACCAATTGAATGCTAATCATGTTGCAGGTTTGCTGGAGGTTTCAGGTTGGTTTCACAACCACTTTGTTCAATCAAGGAGTCTTTTTATGGGGAGACTGAATCTAGTGAACCAGATATACATAGAAACCATTAAGGGTTATAGAAGTACATAAAAATACAATTTGGACAGAGAATTCAGATCCAAAAATTGTCCAAATAGAAGGTGAAGGATTAGTTGACAGGCAGACAAGAAGGTGTTTAGTATGCCTGAGTGTCAGATTCAAAGGGATCAAGATTGGATTGGAATGGAAGGCAGGTCAGAGCATGAAAAGCCTTGTAGACCATACCAAGAGCTTTGAATTTTGTTTTGCAGATATCGAAATACAAAGATAATTCATTTTGCTTTTTTTGTGTATCTTACAACATGGAATTGGAGGAATGTAAGTGTCATGCAATCTTGGTACCTAGGAGATTTTGCCAAGTCGTTCAGTCATGTCCAACTCGTTGTGACCTCGGGCCATGGGATTCTCCAGACAAGAACACTGGAGGTGGATACTTTACTGTCTGAGCCACCAGGGAAGCCCAGTTAGGAGATTATTGCCATAATTCTAGTTATATCCCCAGGTTTATAAGCCTGAGGACAGAAGGGTGGGGATGTTCTAAGACATGTTTGGGACTGGGATTGGGTGACTGATTCGATATTCCAGGGAGAGAGAGGAGTCAAATATAACCCATGTTTCTGATTTGCATGACTGGGTTGGTGGTGGTGGTGTGGGATCTACAGGGAAACAGGTTTTGGAAGGAACATTAATACCATTGGGTCATGTTTCAGTTGAAGTGTCTGAGAAATATACAAGTGGAATTAAAAGGCACAGAGGCAGTTAAAAAAATACAAATTTAAAGAAAAGCCTACAAAGAAGATTTTAAATGTATGGTTTTTCAGCATAGATGTACCCTTAGGGAAAGGTCATAAAGGGAGGAAGAAAGAACATGGACAGAGTCCCTGGAAAATGTTAGCATTTCAGAGTTAAACAAGAAAAGCAGTTCCCTTATTTGCTCATTTTTATCTGTGCTTCACTAGAAACCAAGCCTGATGAGGGCAGGAAGTTTGTCTTGCTCATGGCTGTGCCCCTAGTACCTACAGCAGAATGTAAACAAAGTTCATTAAGCTGCACAACAAACCAGGGTGTCTCAGAAAATCCTTCCCATCCTCTTCCCTGCTATCCTTTGTACCTTGTTGACACCCTCCCCCACTGTAATTCTTAACACAGTTTTTAAGGGCCCACATTGTGTGTGTGTTCATTTACTGTCATCTCAGGAAGATATATCAGCTGAGTGAAAATATTTCAAAACTGTTGAGATGTGATATATATTAACTTGCAAATCAATGCCTAGCACTGCTGGGTTTGGTCCCCTTACCAGTGAATCAAGAAGTTCACAGAAAGTGAGATCATATCTGTTTCCTGAGGCAACTGAGAAGGCAGATTTGCCCTGAAAATAATCGCCAAGGGCAGGAAATAACCACCAATGCTTCAAGCTGAGACTGAGCAGGAGAATCCCAGCTCATCATAACTACAAGTGTATTCTTGGGCCTGTCAAGTGGGAAGTTAGCCCATTACCTAAAAATGCATTTCAGAATTGTCCCTGTGTGCTTGCATCTTGTACCCAAACCCAAAGAAAATACCATGTGCCTTAAATATGTATTTTTAATAGGACTGAAGTATTTTTCAAATTTAAACTGTAGTCTCCAGAAAAATCATACTTCCAAAACACTTTTCACAGGGTATTATTTTGCTTACTTCATTATTGCCTAACTCATTCCTTAAATTCTATTCCATAACAGTAGAAGTATATCTGTTTTCCTCATCCTGGTGCTCAGAATATATTTTTCAAATGAATGTATGAATGAAATTATGCTTATAAAACCAGAGAGACTGATTTATCAATTGGACTTCCAGATCTCCACAGAAGCTACCAGTAAAAGTAGTGTAACAGCTGTTCCTGCATGTGAAGAGCTTTTCTGGCATTCAGATACTCCTCACACCTTCCCACTGTTCAGTAACAGTACCACCTTATACTGCTCTTATGAATGGAACTAGTTTTGGAAAACAATTGAGAGAAACCAGTTTGCCATGTATCCCTAAGAAGGTGGTGAGTAAACAATCACGTCTTCCTAAGTACCTTTAGTTTTAAGAGAGCCTCTTTCCACTGTAGGTCCTCATCCCCACCCCCACTCTAAAATTACACTTATAATCTCATAATTCATATAAGGGTGGCTTTTTTTTTTTTCTCTCATCACCACAACCACCTATGTGCTTTCAGTATTTCTATGCCAGTAACCCATAGAGGAAATTAGTAAAATTCACATTGAATCCACATGAAGTGGATGCAATCATGTGGGACAGTACAGATCACTGCAGTCATCCCTCTGACTGCAGACCTGATTTCAGTGACATTAAGCCTGCAATTATTTAGCCACATGAATTCCACTTACTTAGTGTTGCTGTCATAATGGGACTTAGATACTTATGAAATAGAGAAAAAATATTTAAGGAATATGAAGAATGAAATACGGAGAAAAAATATTTTAAAAATATTTAGCATTATTCATTTAAATGTAAAAGTGCCACTTCTCTATACATTTGCCTCATGACCATCTAATTGATAATGAAGACTTTAACTTCCTTATATTACCTCAGAAAAAAAGTTTGAAATGTTAACCAACCACTGGACTGACCCTGGAAGGACAAAAGACTGATGATGTTTTATTTTGCTCAAGGGCAGCCACCCAACATCTGCTTTTGTGACAAGTTAAAATAATTGTATTGTAGAGGTATAGGGGTAAAAATGACCTGAAAGATCATCTTCTCCAACCCTCATTTTATAGATGAAGAAACAGGTCTCAAGCTGTGAAGCGTTTTGCCCAAGATTACTCTGATCATTGCATTCATATGAACTCAAGAAGCTAGAAAACAGAACCTCTGCCTCCCACTTGATGTTCTTATAACACCTTCAGTTCTCTTTCTTGTTTCAACATTTTTTGCTTCACTAAATGTAGGGAGTCTCCCAGTAGGGCCTACCTGCTGGAGAACGGGGCGCCGAGGGAGAGAGAGATCTCTCCTAGTTTTCAAGTCGACTAGTTTACACTGGTTTGATTTTATTGAAGAAGGTCAAAAGTTAGACCAAGTTTCCTATTCCCTTTCCCTCCTCAAGCTACCGAAGAAACAGATTTGTTAGTTTCCCAAATCATTGTCTTTCACTCTTTTTTTATTTTATTTTTTTTACAGTAAGAGCATTACTGGCAGAAAGTTTCCCAGCAGCATGTTCCCCCTAGATACTGCTCCTGGACGCAGACCTGAAGGCTCGCAAGGGGCACTCTGGACGTGGAGCGGCCCCCTTGCCCTTCCTCTGCCCAGGCGTCTCCACGTGCAGGGCGAGGCGTGACCCAGGGTCCACGTTCTTACTATTAGATCCTGCCTTGGTTGTCACAGTTTTATATAAGAGTTGAAGCATTTTCTCCGTGAGTTCCGGAGCAGTCTTGAGGTCAGGGGTAAGAGTTTTCTTGGTAAGTATTAAGTAGAAGTTGCTGAATGGCAGAGGGGTGGAAAGGGAAAGGATGCCTTAGGAAAAAAGCCGTTTGTTCTTGGTAATGGACTTGCTTCCAATTCGTTTTCCAATCTCTTCAGGAATGATTTTCGGCCCTCTTCCTGCACCCTGTGTTCTGATTCCTGGAGCATGCACTACTCCTTCAGTTCCTTTCTCCCAGGGTCTGTTAGAAGAGTGACCTTGAAAATATGTGGGCTGTGGTAGACTTTGGATTCTGGCCTCCAGATACTTGGCTCTTTCACTCGTGAGAAACTCCTGCCTTAGGTTGACTTGAGCCTGGGTCGGCAGTGCCTGGTCAATTTGCACACCATCCGGGACAGGTGGGTTCTTCCTGGGCTGTGACCATTTCTTCTTGGGGTGCTCTCCACTCCTGTCTCCATAGATTATGTATTTAAGAAACCTGCCTTTCGATTTCCTGCCAATGGCTGGATCCTGGAGATGACTCTGCCCAGTGCTTGATGGCCTACTAGGGACGTCTCTTACGATCCCTTCTCCCCCAGCTGATGGCCTGCTGTCAACAGGGAGCTTTCTCTGTTTTTCTACCTGCTCTGGATTATCCAAAGACTCTAAAGATAAAACCAGAGCTGGTTTCCCCTCCCCTCTGGAGAGAGACCCTCTTATATTTACAGTTCCCCTCTCACTTTCATCCTTGGAGTCTACCTTTAAGGTTTCCCTGGAAGCTGTGGGTGGGTAGAGTCTGTCCTTGCCTAGGCTAAGTCTGAAGGGCATTTTGTTCTTCTCCCCTTCTCTTCTGTTCTGAATTATCGCCTTCACCGCTGCCTCGCTCTCATCCACAAAGGTGGTGGTGTAGTTGGACAACATATTCTTGGAGGTGAGCCGGTTGACCAAGTCCTTGTTGCCTATCAACCGAGCATGTGCCAGTTCTGACTTTTGGAGCTTTGAGTGGCATCGTTTATAAAAGGCTTTCTGCTCCATTAGCCAGGCATTAGCTTCATATTTCTTCATGGAGTCTAGAAAACTTAGTTTCTTTTTCAGCAAATTCTCTTCTTTCCAGTTGAAGGACAGAATTGAGTAGGACTTCTCTGTTTCCATAAGCTTTATGTTCTCTCCAAATATGGAATAGCTCCTGTTTCCCTTATTTTTGGTGTTGCCCAGTAAGCTCTGATGGCCACTCTGTGGGTGGCTTTTCCAGGAGCTTCCCAGCTGGATCTGGGGATCTGACATTTCTCTGCCCACCAGAGACCTGGCAGCTTGTGTTCTGTCAGCAGACCTGTGAGGGTGCTTAGCGATGTGTGGGCACTATAACAAGAAGGTTCTATTCTAGGCTCCAGTGTTTGTTGTTAAGAACTCTGTGGATCATCAAAGACTGAGGTCCTGGGAGGCTTCTTCACTGGCCTGTTTACCACAGGGCCAGCTGCTACCTGGAAACTGTCCCCAATCCAAGGGGAAAGAGGATTGAAGGTCATCCCCCTGGTCTCTCAGTAATAGGGAGCTGAATTAGCAAGGGTAGGGATGAAAGGTCCATGTGATTACTTTTCAATCATTTATAGGTGTTTGGAGATTTCTTAAATCTGGTTCCTTCTATCTCCCTGGTAGGTGGTACTGGGGAAGTATTTAATAAGATTAATAACAGAGATATGAGATTTAGAAGTATAGTCTAGTAGGAGAACATTTATGTAGGTGGTTGAGAAAAGATACTTTTTTACAGTTTTACTGTATGAACCTCTCTAGGATGGAGTTGGTCAACTGGTTTAAAGTTGGGCCCTTTCTTTAACTGTGTTATATAAGAATTTTGTTCAAAAATGAGACTTCCCAAAAGTTTTTTTAAAAGGGTGGCAGTCGGGAGAAGGGGGTTAGAAAGGGGAAAAAGAGACGATAATAAATGAGGACACCTTTGCTGAGAGTACATTAGTTGTTGACAGACATATGGCCCTAACTGTAGATCTCCTCTAGATAGCCTCAGACAGGTCATAGCAAGGTGGGCTACAGAGCCTGCTAGCAGGTGCTGGTGCAGCCTGCAGAAGTCCCAAATTCCTAACCACGGCTCTGGTATTCCTCAAACCACAGCTGCATTTACACAAGCACCTTCAAATAAACTGCTGCATTTGTTCAACCAAGCATGTAGTGTGTTAGTGACCCAGCCACTTTGCAACTCAGAATGTTACTTGCTATGTCTTTTTTTTTTAACAACTATAGTCTTCCTCCCCTTAGGGTCCATTGACTGTTGCCCAAACAGTGTGTAAGTCATCTGTTCCCTGCCTCTTCTCCTGTCCTTCCTCCTCCTGCTTTCCAGTCTTCTTCGATTCTCCTCAAGAGCGGCAGATGATAACCTCTTTTATGTAGATGCTGTGTTCCTGAAATAATGCTGAGCCTTCCTTCAGCACACCAAACTGTCTCAAAATCTTAGACTTCCTCTGTGTTTGTATCCCTTAAAAGACTTACTATTTTGCTAAACTCTGCTGTGTAAAACCACATAGCTTTGATAACTCCTCACCTACCTGGACCTTATCTTTTACTTACATTTAGGGTAAAAGTGTTATTTTTACTAGTAAAATTAAATTGTGTAAAAGTAATTTCTAACTGAGAAACTACTACATGAATTTAAAGGAGTTTTCATGAATTCAGGTTTCCCCCCAAATATCCAGGCCATCCTTCTCCAGCTGAACGGCTATCATTCAGTTTGGAGGGCAGGCCCAGCAACAGGGGTAGATGGATCCATCTAAGCCAGTTGGGATAATGCCACCTGCCTTGCACAGTGACTGGCTTGGGTTGGGGTCTGGCCAAAACCACTAAGGGCCTATGAGATACGACAGAATGTTTGCTATGGCTTGAGGAAAAGAGCATGCTTCTCTTTTGTGAGTTTTAAGAGGCAACAGGCTACCTGAACAAGGAAGCATGTTTTTTCAGGTGCTGTTGATTCCAGTCCTGTCATCAGCCTCCCTACCACCATGCACATGCAGCCTTGAGATGCTGCTGACCCATGGATAGTTGCATGGAGGGAAAACACCCAGATTGTAAGTCACATGGCTGAGCTGTTTCATCAAATCATTCCAGAAGTCTTCAGCTAATAGCATCTTAAATGACATGAGAAAATTGTACTTCACGCTTCTGCAGGGGGACGTGGCTTTCAGAGAATGATGACCCATGGCACACTGTGTAGGATTGTCCCTCTTTCATGTCACTGATCTTAAATAGCAGAACAGCCATCACAATGGTTTGGGTAGTTGGATTGTTTATTGCAACTGGTGAAGGGACTAAATTTACCCAGTTATTCATTTATTGACTGTCTTTTCCTTCTCCTTCAGGATTGTTTCTCCAAGTCTGAGTCCCTACAAGTTAGAAGTGCTATTTTATTTTACAGTCAACAGAGCCCATCCAGGGATAATCTTCAAATATTTAACAATGCAGCACCAACAAATTGGAATAGGTGGCAGCTGTAAACAACTGTTGAAGCTGAGAACCCATCTGTACCTCATACACTACTGCTTTTAATTATAAATGTTTTATAAGCAGTATAAAGTATTATAAGGCTTTTGAAGGCAGACTGTAATAAAGAGGTATACAATAAACCCTAAACCAACCAATAAATTAATAAAGCATAGTTGTAATCAATAAGCCAACAAAGGAGAGAGAGTCATATAAAATACTTCTCATGGGTGAACTGTGTCCCCCAAAAGGATATGTTGAAATCCTAACCCCTGATATTTGTGAATGTGACCTTATTTGGAAATAAGATCTTTCAGATGTAATCAACTGAAGCTCAGATTATTAGGATGAGACCTAATTCAATATTACAGATGTCCTTATTTGAGGACAAGAACAGGACACACAGGGTGAAGATGACCATGTGATGATAGAGGCAGAGATTGCAGAAATGAATCAAAAGCCAAGGATTGCTGAAAAATATCAGAAGGTAGAAGATGCAAGGACTCTCTCCTACAGATTTCATAGAGAACATGACCCTGCTGACACTTTGATTTTGGATGACTAGACTCCAAAACTGAGACCAAAAATATTCTATTATTTTAAGTAACCTGATTTGTAGTACTTTCTATAGTAAACCTAGGAAATGAATACAATACTCAATCCAAAAGAAGGCAGAAAAGGGGGAAAAAAAAAGCAACACCGATAAGACAAATGCAAATCAAATAAGATGATAGACTTAATATTAGCCATAAAAATAATCATATAAAATGTAAAGCATATAAAAACTGCAATGAAAAGGTAGAGAATATCAGATTGGATATTTTAAAAAGACTCAAATAAATATATTACCAGGGATAATAAAGTTTTACTTCATAATCATAAAGAAATCAATTTAATAAGAAGATATAACAGGCCTTCAAAATACTTGAAATAAAAGTTGATAGAAATGCAAGTAAAAATGGATAAATCCACAATTAAAGTGAGATATTTTAATACATATCTTTCTATTATTGATAGAATAAATGGACAGAAAGCAAGGTTATAGAGGACTTTACCACTATTTTTAATCACCTTGACTTACCTGACGTTTCTAGAACACTCTGCACAATAGCAGCAGAATGCACATAATTTTCAAGTGAATAGAATGTTCACCAAGGTAGATCATATTCTGGGTCATAAAATAAGTAAATATCAATAGCAAAATGGTGAACCAGGAAGCTCAGAACTGTTGTTCTCCCGTAGAGACATAAGAGAAGAACCAGAAAACTGGCTAAAATAAGCTTGCAGGAACTCTGGAAGGTGTACAGAAGTCTATAGCAACCAAGCAAATGCTCAGGCAAGGAAAAAAAACACATTCAAAATGGTATTATAGAAAGCTTTACTGGTGTTTTACTCCAAAGCGCCCCACCAACTCCTGGTTTGGTGTGTTCTTGCTTTGGATGAGGTGAAAACTCAGTTCTTAATTCCCTCCTTTAAACTAGAGGGAGCAGAACAGCCCTTATTTGCAACTTTCTAACCTGCCTGGGGGCTATTTGACGGACTGGTCTTTGTCTCACCCAACAGATCTCAGATGGGGAAAAGTGGCAGACACTGATGGTGAAATTTGCAATGATACTACAGATGTGCAACCTCCAGAGCAAGAGATTATGTGTGGAGACATATAACAGACCATTTAAAATTACAGAGAGAAGCTGAAGTGAGACTCTTGAGAAATTAAGACAAGAGAATTGAGAAAGTGTGTAGGCAAGATGCATGCTTTAAGAAGATCTTAAGCTTTTATCTCAGCTGATTCCTAGATTCAGAGAATGCCCAGCTAGTCAGTGGCAGACTGCTTTGGCAACAAAACAGTCTACAAAGACTGGGAAAGCTGTATGTTTTTACAAATGCAAATTTTCAACCAGGAGAACTTACATGGCATACAAAGAAGCATGACCAGTTCAATAAAAGAAAATAAATTAGCAGAAGCCACCTCTGAAGAAGCACAAACATTGGACTTACTAGGAAAAGACTTTAAAGAAATTGTCTTAAATATGCTCAAGTAGCTAAAGGAAAACACCAAAAAATTTTTTTAAAAATAGGAAATTATATATGAACAAAATGAGAATACCAATAGAGAGACAGAATTATAAAGAGGGATCAAAAAGAAATTCTGGATCTGAAAAATACAGTATCTGAATTGAAAAATTTATCAGATGAACTCAACAGCAGATTTAATAAGGCGAAAGAAGAAATTGGCAAACTTGATGGCAGGGCAATTGAAATGAGTCAAATCCGTCAGACAGAAAGAAAAAAGATTAAAGTGAATAGAGTCTAAACCACTTGTGAGCCATCATCAAACAAACCAATATAGACATTACAGGAATCCCATATGAAAAAGAGAGGAAAATTTGAAGAAATAATGGCTGAAACCTACCCAAATTTATTGAAAGACCTAACTCTATAAATCTAATAATCCCGAAAATCTCTGTAGGATAAATTCAAAGAGACTTATGCCAAGACACATTATAATTTGTCAAAAGACAAAGAATTTTGAAAGTAGCAAGAGAAAAGTAAGTCATCATGTACAGGGATCTTCAATATAATTATCAGTTTAATTATTTCAGCAGTAATTTTGGTGGCCAGAAAGCAATGGATTGATACATTTAAAAAACTGAAGGGGAAAACAAAAAATGAAAGCCTGTCAACCAAGATTTCTATACCCAGCAAAACTGTGCTTCCAAAAAAAGGAAAAATTAAGACATTTGCAAATAAAAGCTGAAAGAATTCATTATCATAATACTTGCTCTTTAAGAAATGCTAAAGGCAGTCCATCAGGTTGAAATGAAAGGATGCAAATAATTCAAAGCCATATAAAAATCTGAAGATCTCTGGTAAGAGTAGATACATGGACAAATATAAAAATGTCTACTTAGAATATCTAAAGAACTCTTAACAATTCCACAATAAGGATAACTCAGTTATATAATGAATAAAGTACTTAAATAGACATTTTTCCAAACAGTGTATGCAAATGGCCACCAAATGCATGAATAAATGTTCACCATCATTATTCATTATGGAAATACAAATCAAAACCATGACATAACACCTCACACCTACGAGATGGCTATAATTAAAAAAAAAAAAAATTAACAAATGTTGGTGAGAATGTGGAGAAATTGCAACCCTCACCATTGCAAGTGGGAATATAAAATGATGCATCCACTGAGAACAGTTTGGCAGTTCCAAAAGAAACTAGATATAAAATTACCATCAATTCCTCTAATAAGAATGCCCGAACTAATTGAAGTTTTAAGTAAAAACGTATACACCAATGTTCATAGCAGCACTATTCACAATATTTAAAATGTGGGGAAAATCCAAATGTTTATCAATTAATGAATGGTTAAACAAAGTATGGTATATCCATACAATGTAATATTATTCCATCATAAAAAGGAATGAAGTATGGATACATACTACAACATGGAAGAACCTCAAAAACATTATGCTACATGAAAGAAGTTATATGCAAAAGGCCACGTTTTACATCATTCATATGAGTTGGCAAATCTATGGAGACAAATTACTGGTTGTCAGGGGCTATGAGGAAGAGGAATGAAGATTAATTACTTAATGGGGTTATGGGGTTTCCTTTTAGAGTAATAAAAATATTTGGTGACTAGATAAAGGTGACAGTTGCAAAAAGTTGTGAATGTACTAAATGCCACAGGATTGTGAACTGCATGTTTTAAAATTGTTTGTGTGGGGAATTCCCTGATGGTCTAGTGGTTAAGACGTGGTTAAGACTCTACACTCACTGCCGAAGGCTTGAGTTCAGTCTCTGGTCAGGGAACTAAGGTCCCACAAGCTATGCATTGCTCCCTCACCCACCGCCCCTGCCCCACAGCCAAAAAGAGATTCATTTTATGTGACTCTTAACCACAGTAATAAAAAGTAATACTGAAGGCATACAAAGCATGTTTCCAAGCCACAATGGAATTAAATTTAAAAATTGGTAACAGAAAAATCTATGGAAAATCATGGATATTTGAAATTGGTTACCAAACACCCACATACACAAAAATCAAAAACAAAATTAAGATAAATTTGAATTAAATGAAAATGAACATATAAATACATAAACTTTTGAAAGTCAAGTAATTATTAGGGCAAAATTTATAGCACTAAGCATCTATATTAGAAAAGGAAGGTCTCAAATGGATGACATTAGCTTCCCACCTCAACAAACTGTAAAAAGAACAAATTAAGAGCAAAATAAGCAGAAGAAAGGAAATAAAAAAAGAACAGAGCAGAAATAAATGAAATACAAAACAAAATAATAAAGTAAAATCAATATAACTAAAAGCTAGTTCTTTGAGAAAAATCAGTAAAGTTGACAAACTTCAAGTCAGATTGATCAGGACAAAAAAAGGGAGAAAACACAAAATAACTATTTTAAAGACTAAAAGTGTTGATCTCACTTCAGATTCTATTGATGCTGAAAGGAGAGCAAATGAGTATTGTGAACATTTTGTCAGTGAGTTTGACAACTTAGATGAAATGGTCAAACTCATTCAAGAAGAAATAGATAAACTTGAAGAGCCCTATGTCTATTAAAGTAACTGAATATGTAGCTGGAAAATTATCCACAAAGAAAACTTCAGACACAGATAACTTCCTTGCTGAATTCTACTCAACATTTAAGGAAGAAGTAATACCAATTCTACACAAAATCTTCCAGAAAATTGAAGACGGTAGAATACTTTCCAAATTATCCTGAGTCCAGTGTTACCTTGATAGAAAATGCAGACAGATATTTTTTAAAAGAGAAAATTATAGACCTATAATCCTCATGAACATAGATAGAACAATTCTTAGCAAAATTATAGCAAATCATACCCCAACAAAATATTAAAAAGGTAATATTACAAGACCAAGTGAAGTTTATCCCAGGAAAGCAAGTTTACTTTACCATTTGAATGTCAATCAATGCTATTTACCACATTAATAAACTAAAAAGGAACCCACATATTCATTTCAATAAATGCAGAAAAAGCATTTCAACAAAAATCCAACTTTCAATCCTCAGTATGCTAGGAATAGAATGGAACTTCTTCAACCTGGTAAAGGTAACCTATAACAATCCACAGCTAACATCACACTTACAAGTGAAAAGTTGAATAATTTCTAAGATTGAGAATAAGGCAAATATATCCAATCTGTCAACTTTGATTTAACATTTGTACCAGATGTTCTGGCCAGTCAAATAAAGAAATCAAGCCATTTAGATAAGAAAGGAAGAAATATTATATCATTATTTACAGATGACATGATCATCTCTGTAGGTACTAATTGTTATTAGAACGAATGAGTTTAGCAAGGTTTCAGGATACAAGATCAATATAATAAAAAATTATATTTTATATACCAGCAATGAACAATCACAAATTGAAATAAAAGCTACCTTTTACAATACCATCAAAAATCTGAAATACTTACTGATAAATTTGACAAAAGTTGTGAAAAACATGTATACTAAAAGCTAAAATCACCACTGAATGAAATTTAAGAACAGCTAATACATTAGACATGGGGAGATATGCCTTGTTTATAGGTTGGAAGATTCAATATTGTTAAAATGTCAATTCTCCCCAGACTGATCTAGAGATTCAATGAAATCCCAATCAAAATTGCTAGGAGGTTTTTTCTTGTAGATATTAATAAGGTGGTTCTAAAATTCATATAGAAGTGCAGTGGACCTAGAATAGTCAAAATAGCTAAAAATAACAAAGTGAGTTAACTAAAACTGGCTTTGAGATGAACTATAAAGCTACAGGGAAAAGTCCCTGGAGAAGGGAATGGCTACCCACTCCAGAGATTTGGCCTGCAGAATTACATGGACTGTATAGTCCATGGGGTCACAAAGAGTTGGACATGACTGAGCAACTTTCACATTCACATAAAGCTACAGTAATCAAGGATGTGCTTTTAGCATAAGCATAGCAAATATAGATACTCTAGATACAGACCTAAACTTATGTGGACAGTTGATTTCTAACAAAGATTCAGACTCTTCAATGAAGAAAGGTCTTGAAAAGACCTTGAAAAGATTTCAACAAATTATACTGGAACTATTGAATATCTATATGCCAAAAGAAGAAGGAAGGAGAAATATTTATGACCTGGAGCTAAGCAAAGACTTAAACGCAACACCAAAACTCCATTGCATAAAAGAAATGACAAATTGGAATTCATAAAAACTAAGAACTTCTGCCCTTTGAATACACCAAGAGAATGAAAAGACAAGAAATAAAGTAGAAGAAAATATTGTGTATCACATACCTAATAAAGGGTTCTATCAAAAGTATATAAAAGCTATTAAATGTCCTCCATAGGAAAACAACCCAATTGAAAAATAGGCAAAAGATGAAAAAACACTTCACTAAAGAAGATATATGAATGGCAAATAAGCACATTTAAACCCCTCAACATTATTAATCATTCAGGAAATGTACAATAAAGTCACAGTGAAAAACCACTGCACATCCATCCAAGTACTGAAAATAAAAAAACTGACCAATAGCAAGTATTGAAAAGGATGTAGAGAAACTAGTTCTCTCATACACTGCTGGTGGAAATGTAAAATGATATAATTTCAGAAAACAGTTTATCAGATTCTTACAAAAAATTTACTAATATACCTATTACCATATATATAATCCAGCCATTCCCACTCCTAGGTATTTACCCAAGAAAAGTAAAATCAGATGTCTTTACAAAAAATATGAATGTACACGGCAGCTTAACTTGTATAGCTCCAAACTGAAACAACCCAGATACCCATCAACAGATGAATGAATAAACAAACTGTGGTATATCTACACATAAAAGACAGTTGGATGGCATCACCAACTCAATGGACATGGGTTTGGGTGGACTTCGGGAGTTAGTGATGGACAGGGAGGCCTGGCGTGCTGCGGTCCATGGGGTCACAAAGAGTCGGTCACAACTGAGTGACTAAACTGAGTTATGCCTCAATGTCTTAAAATGTTGAAGTGTTTCTTGGCCTGTGGCACAGCTGCATGCAAGGCTTTCCCAAGGTCTTCAGAACTTTATTACTCAGGGTTTTTTCCCGCATGGTGGGTAGGAGTGCTAGCAGCCCAAGATTTACCTCAGGAGAAAAAGGGTTTCTTCCCTGATGTTTTTTTTTTGAAGAAAAAAATCCCAGCGAAGACACCAGATGCTCTACATTGTGTCATGAGCCTAACCCTACACCAGTCCCTGGAGCAGACCTAACAGCCTACCTACTTCCCCTGGGTAAGACTATGAAAGTGACTTGTCCGTTTTTCTCCTGGTACACACCTATATCCAACAGAGTAAGTTTGGGGATCATGAAGAGGCTCAGAACATAGCATAGGCGGCAGTCTTCCCTTCATAACACTCATTCATTCAGAAGCTGTGGACATGCTGCCACATGGCATCAAGAGTGGATTCTTTCTAGGTATTTGTTCCTGACAAAGGAACTATGCTCCAGTACTGAGTCCTGAAGGTGTACTGCTGCTGCTGCTAAGTCACTTTGGTCGTGTCCGACTCTGTGCGACCCCATAGACAGCAGCCCACCAGGCTCCGCTGTCCCTGGGATTCTCCAGGCAAGAACACTGGAGTGGGTTGCCATTTCCTTCTCCAATGCATGAAAGTGAAAAGGGAAAGTGAAGTCACTCAGTCGTGTCCGACTCTTAGCGACCCCAGGGACTGCAGCCTACCAGGCTCCTCCGTCCATGGGATTTTCCAGGCAAGAGTACTGGAATGAGATAATCTCATGAGCCAAAAGTACCCAGAAGTTATGCTATAGTCAGTTATAAGGGATTTTGATTAAGCTGCCATTAAAGGTTGTCTGCATTCCCATCAGGGAAGCTGTCTGAATAATGACTCCACCTAGCAATTTTATGTTTATGTCCTTAACACAATGAGGTCTGGGTCTTAACTGAGAGTTGTTTTTCCTATAAATAGGCAAATAAATAGGTCTGCTCAATCAGAATTCTTGCAGTAGATGCTTAATCTTTTGCTTACAGGTGAGTGGGATTAACATCCCTCAGTATTTACAGAACTCAGCTTGATCTCCATCTCCTCTGAATTCCGGGGTAAGGTCAGCATCTGAAAGTGAGTCAGAACGGTGTCAGTCCCCCTGCCAGGGCCTTCAGTGGCATCTCTCTTGCCAGTGGGAAGTATGAAAGCAGGGAAGAGAACTGGCAGCTCTCCTTGGAAATTATATCCTTTTTCTCAGCTCCCTCTCACGCCAGTGGAACCGGAGGCCCTAACCCTGAAGAGTATATCTTCAGTATGGCTCTGAAGAACATTTGCAAGATAATAGCACATGAACGTCATATGGGCGTGGGCTGTGGGTTAAGAATTGTACATACATTTTAATTCCAGGTCTACCCTTCAGATTGGCATGACTTCTATAAAGTTACTTTAACTTTTCAGAGCCTAACATATATCATCCATGAGATCCATTTTATTCAGCAAATAAATTTTTAGAAAATATTCATTAATCTCTTAGTATGGCCACATTGTACTACATGCTGGGGACATACATATTGTATTTGCTCTCGAAGTACCTAAAGTGAAGCTGAGGACAATGTGGCAAGGTGGCCCGTCAAGTGTGCTTACATGAGCCTATGGAAGCATAAGAGGGGCTATCAAATCTGCCTCCCGTAGTGGGTGTCCAGGGGAAAGCAATGTCTGCCCTAGTTGTGAGAGTAGGGAGGAGTTGGAGAAAAGTTACTCTAGGTAAGGGCTTCCCTGGTGACTCAGCTGGTAAAGAATCCACCTGCAATGTGGGAGACCTGGGTTCAATCCCTGGGTTGGGAAGGTCCCCTGGAGAAGGGAAAGGTTACCCACTCCAGTATTCTGGCCTGGAGAATTCCATGGACTGTATAGTCAATGGGGTCACAAAGAGTTGGACATGACTGAGTGACTTTCACTTCACTTCACTTCTACTCTAGGCAAAGGTCCTCTTAGATGATCTTGGAAGGGCAGTTGGTTCAAGGGCCTGGAATGGACAGTGTATGTCAGGAGGTATGATATATGAGAGGTAGGCAGAAGCAGATGAGAGTTCATATATTCTGCAGGATTCAGTTTTACTTGGAAGCAATTAAAAATCACAGAACAATTGGCGTATTATATATATATATACACACACACACACTCTATGTATAAAAGAGGTAACTAATGAGAACCTACTATATAGCACAAGGAACTATACACAATGCTTTGTGGTGGCCTTTTTAGGAATGAAATCCAGAAAAGAGATATATGTATACATATAGCTGATTCACTTTGCTGTACAGCAAAAAGTAATACAACATTATAAAGCAAAAAAAAAAAAAAAAGCATAGAGGGTTTCGTTGGTCACACTGGCAAGAACGTGTAAGACTGCAGCAGGAATGCGAGGATGGTATCAGGGATGCAGAGGAAGGAGGGGAAAATATTGAAATTCTAAAAGGTTCCTGTCAATGGGCATAAGCACCGTTTTGTGAGAGTGTCCAAAGACTCCATCAGATCCTGTCAGTTAATCTCCATGGAACTAGACACAAGAGACCAAAGAAAATGCTTATGTAATAATCCCAGAGGGAGATGGTGAACCTGAGGGCCAAAGTAGTGTCAGGTCAGTTCAGTTCAGTCACTCAGTCATGTCAGAGTAATGTCATTAGGGTAGAAATGTGCTCTGTGAACTGAAGAGCATCCTATAAATGTTAGATGGTATCACAACTGAACAATCCCATTCATTCAGAATAGTTGAGGGAAAGATAAATCTGATTCTATGAAAATGTAAAATGAAAATTAATTCTTTCACCTCTGGTGCATGGCCATCCATTTAAACCTTTTAATTTTTTATAAGAGAAACTATTTTCTTGAATTTACCTTCTGCCTCAGTGAATGGGGAAGCATACAAGTTCACCCTTGATTAGCAGCAAAGAGGAGCTGTTTTTCTTCCCTTCTCCTCCTCCTCCTTCTACTACTACTAATACTTTTGCCAGCAGCATTACATTATTTAGTGCTTGCTTCATTTTGGGAAATGATAGTTAAGGAGGATTTTTTGGAGGACACCCAGTCCAGTTGCTCTACTGGTATCTTGTTTACCCTTAGATGACACTGTATCACCAGAGAGTTTTCTGTTCAGTCCTTCACATAAGTGTCTTATTGACTGTGCTCTGGAGTTATATTGTTGCTTTGCCCTAAAAAAAAAAAAAAAAAATGCACACATTGGCAGTGTGTAAGTAAAGCTTTAGGAGGCAACCAGCAATTCAGCATACATGAATGAATTCATCCTAATGATTAATTGGAAAAAAGAGAGTAGATACAAGAACAGAACTTGAACTAGACCTTAACCTTGGACATTGTTCTTGGACCTCAAATCTAGACAGTGATGTTAGCACTGGATCTCAGACCTGGACCTTGTCATTATATTTGCATCATGGCTCTTACCTTGGCCCTGTTGTGCCCTTGGACCTAGACACTGTGCCTGAATTTGGACATCTGCACCTTGGCTATTCTCTTCCTTTGCATCCTAGTTCCCCATTCTGACAGCTGTCAGTGCATCAGCATTTTCTCTCACATTCTCACCACTTCTTTCCCCTTCTTACACCTGTGATTCTCCAGAATTTTCACTACCTTCTTTCCCTCTACTCCACTTCCATTTCAGTTAAGTTCAGCCACTCAGTCATGTCAGAGTCTTTGCAACCCCATGGACTGGAGCATACATGCCAGGCTTCCCTGGACTTCACCGAATCCCAGAGCTTGCTCAAACTCATGTCCATTGCGTCAATGATGCCATTCAACCATCTCATCCTCTCGTCCCCTTCTCCCCCTGCCCTCATGTTTCCCAGCATCAGGGTCTTTTCAGATGAGTCAGCTCTTCGCATCTGGTGGCCAAACTATTGGAGCTTCAGCTTCAGCATCAGTCCTTCCAATGAATATCCAGGACTGATCTCTTTTAGGATGAACTGGTTGGATCTCCCTGCTGTCCAAGGGACTCTCAAGAGTCTTCCCCAACATCACAGTTCAAAAGCATCAATACTTCGGTGCTCAGCTTTCTTTATGGTTCAACTCTCACATCTATACATGATTCCTGGAAAAACTATAGCTTTGACTATACAGACCTTTGTCAGTAGTCTTTACTTTTTAAAATGCCGTCTAGGTTTGTAATAGCTTTTCTTCCAAGGCGCACCTGTGTTTTAATATCATGGCTGCAGTCACCATTTGCAGTGATTTTGGAGCCCAAGAAAATAGTCTGTCACTGTTGCTTTTGTTCCCCCTCTATGTGCTATGAAGTGATGGGACTGGATGCCATGATCCTCACTTTTTGAATGCTGAGTTTTAAGCCAGCTTTCTCACGCTCCTCTTTCACTTTCATCAGAAGGCTCTTTAGTTCTTCTTCACTTTCTGCAGTAAGGGTGGTGTCATCTGCATATCTGAGGTTATTGATATTTTTCCCTGCAATCTTGATTCCAGCTTCTGAATCATCCAGTATGGCATTTTGCATGATACATTCTGCATATAACTTAAATAAGCAAGGTGACAATATACAGCCTTGATGTACTCCTTTCTCAATTTGGGACTAGCCCATTATTTCATTTCCATTTCTAACTGTTGCTTCTTGACCTTCATACAGGTTTTTCAGGAGGCAGGTAGGTGGTCTGGTCAATAAAGCAGAAGTAGATGTTTTTCTGAAACTCTTGTTTTTTTTGATGATCCAATGGATGAAGAACTGGACATGGAACAACAGACTGGTTCCAAATAGGGAAAGGAGTATATCAAGGCTGTATATTGTCACCCTGCTTACTTAACTTATATGCAGAGTACATTATGAGAAATCCAGGGCTAGATGAAGCACAAGCTAGAATCAAGATTGCCGGGAGAAATATCAATAACCTCAGATATGCAGATGACACCACACTTATGGCAGAAAGTGAAGAAAAACTAAAAAGTCTCTAGATGAAAGTGAAAGAGAGTGAAAAAATTGGCTTCAAACTCAACATTCAGAAAACAAAGATCATGGCATATGGTCCCATCACTTCATGACAAACAGATGGGAAACAATGGAAACAGTGACAGACTTTATTTTGGGGGACTCCAAAATCACTGCAGATGGTGATGGCAGCCATGAAATTAAAAGATGCTTACTCCTTGGAAGAAAAGTTATGATCAACCTAGATGGCACATTAAAAAGCAAAGACATTACTTTGCCAACAAAGGTCCATATAGTCAAAGCTACGGTTTTTCCAGTAGTCATGTACGGATGTGAGAGTTGCACTTAAAGAAAGCTGAGCTCCGAAGAATTGATGCTTTTGAACTGTGGCATGGAGAACACTCTTGAGAGTCCCTTGGACTCCAAGGAGATCCAGCCAGTCAATCCTAAAGGAAATCAGTCCTAATATTCATTGGAAGGACTGATGCTGACACTGAAACTCCAATACTTTAGCCACCTGATGTGAAGAGCTGACTCATTGGAAAGGACCCTGATGCTGGGAAAGATTGAAGGCAGGAGGAGGAGGGGATGACAGAGGATGAGAATGCTTGGATGGCATGACTGACTCAATGGACATGAATTTGAATAAACTCTGGGAGTTGGTGATGGACAGGGAGGCCTGGTGTGCTGCAGTCCATGGGGTTGCAAAGAGTCAGACAAGACTGAGTGAGTGAACTGAACTGAACTGAAGGTGGTCTGGTATTTCTGTCTCTAAGAGTTTTCCAGAGTTTGCTGTGATCCACACAGTCAAAGGCTTTGGCATAGTAATGAAGCATAAGTAGATGTTTTCCTGGGATTCTCCTGCTTTTCTATTATCCAACGGATGTTGAAAATTTGAACTCTGGTTTCTCTGCCTTTTCTAAATCCAGCTTGAACATCTGGAAGTTCATGGTTCACGTACTGTTGGAGCCTGGCTTGGAGAATTTTGAGCATTATTTTGCTAGCATGTGAGATGAGTGCAATTGTGTGGCTGTTTGAAAATTCTTTGCCATTGCTTTTCTTTGGGACAGGAATGAAAACTGACATATTCCAGTATTGCTGCCACTGCTCATTTTCCAAATATGCTGGCATATTGAGTGCAACACTTTAACAGCATCATCTTTTAGGATTGAAAATACCTCAGCTGGTATTCCATCACCTCCACTAGCTTTGTTCATAGTGATGCTTCCTAGGGCCCACTTGACTTCGTATTCCAGGGTGTCTGGTTCTAGGTGAGTGATAACACCACTGTGATTATCTGGGTCATGAAGATCTTTTTTGTGAAGATCTTAGCTCTTCTGTGTATTTTTGCAACCTCTTCTTTATATTTTCTTCTATTAGGTCCATACCATTTCTTTCCTTTATTGTGCCCATCTTTGCATGAAATTTTCCCTTGGTATCGCTAATTTTATTGAAGAGATCTCTAGTCTTTCCCATTCTTTTGTTTTCCTCTATTTCTTTGCATTGATCACTGAGGAAGACATTCTTATCTCTCCTTGCTATTCTTTGGAACTCTGCACTCAGATGGATAGATGTTTCCTTAGCTCCTTTGCCTTTAGCTTCCCTTCTTTTCTCAGCTATTCATAAGGCCTCCTCAGACAACCATTTTGCCTCTTTGCATTTCTTCTTCTTGGGGCTGGTTTTACTCGCCGCCTCCTTTACAGTGTTATGAACCTCCACCCATAGTTCTTCAGGCACTCTGTCTATCAGATCTAATCCCTTGAATCTATTTGTCAGTTCCACTGTATAATCATTAGGGATTTGATTTAGGTCATACCTGAATAGTCTAGTGGTTTCCCCTACTTTCTTGAATTTAAATCTGAATTTTGCAATAAGGAGTTCATGATCTGAGCCACAGTCAGTTCCTGGTCTTGTTTTTGCTGACTCTATAGACCTTCTCCATCCTCAACTGCAAAGAATATAATCAATCTGATTTTGGTACTGACCATCTGGTGATGTCCATGTGTAGAGTCATCTCTTGTGTTGTTGGAAGAGGGTGTTTGCTATGACCAGAGTGTTTTTCCTGGCAAAACTCTGTTAGCCTTTGCCCTGCTTCATTTTGTATTCTAGGGCCAAACATGCCTGTTACTCCAGGCATCTCTTGATTTCCTACTTTTGCATTCCAGTCCCCTATGATGGAAAGGACATCTGTTTTTGTTGTTTTTGTTATTCTAGAAGGTTTTGTAGGTCTTCATAGAGCTGTTTAACTTCAGGTTTTTTGGCATTAGTGGGTGAGGCATAGACTTGGATTACTGTGATGTTGAATGGTTTGCCTTGGAAATGAACAGAGATCATCCTATCATTTCTGAGACTGCATCCAAGTACGGCATTTCAGACTCTTGTTGACTGTGAGGGCTACTCCATCTCTTCTAAGGGATTCTTGCCCACAGTAGTAAATATCATGGTCATCTAAATTAAATTCACCCATTCCAGTCCATTTTAATTCACTGATTCCTAAAATGTCGATGTTCACTCTTACCATCTCCTGTTTGACCACTTCCAATTTGCCTTGATTCATGGACCTAAAATTCTAGGTTTCTATGCAATATTGTTCTTTACTGCATTGACTTTATCTCAGTCACCAGTCCCATTCATGACTGGGTCTTTTTGCTTTGGCTCAGCCTCTTCATTCTTTTGAACTATTTCTCCACTCTTCTCCAGTAACATACTGGTCACCTACCGACCTGGGGAGTTCATCTTTCAGTGTCATATCTTTTTGCCTTTTCATATTGTTCATGGGATTCTCAAGGCAAGAATACTGAAGTGGTTTGCCATTCCCTTCTCCAGTGGGCCACGTTTTGTCAGAACTCTCCAGCTTGACCCATCCATCTTGTGTGTCCCTGCACAGCATGGCTCAAAGTTCATGTGATTGTGGTTTTCATTCTGTCTGCCCTCTGATGGTTAAGAATAAGAGGCTTGTGCAAACTGCCCTGATGCGAGGGACTGGCTGTGGGGGAATCTGTGTCTTGCTCTGATGTTGTATTTTGTGCCTTCCAATTTTACATGACTGTCTCTACTGCTGCTAACTGCTAAGTCGCTTCAGTCGTGTCTGACTCTGTGCGACCCCATAGACGGCAGCCCATTAGGTTCCGCCATCCCTGGGATTCTCCAGGCAAGAATACTGGAGTGGGTTGCCATTTCCTTCTCCTGTGCATGAAAGTGAAAAGTGAAAGTGAAGTTGCTCAGTCATGTCCGACTCTTAGCGACCCCATGGACTGCAGCCTACCAGGCTCCTCCATCCATGGGATTTTCCAGGCAAGAGTACTGGAGTGGGGTGCCATCGCCTTCTGTCTCTAGTAGCAAGCTAATTCCCCAAGAATGTCTTCCCTCATTTTCTTACTATCATCTCCAAGTTTTCCTTCCCACTTCTCATTTCTACTGTTACTTTTCCATGTAACATTTCCACTTATAACATTCCACTGTTATAAGCTTTTATCATCCCTTTTCTCATTCTCACTGTGGAAAATTCTCCATAATTTTCTCTCTCTTCCCTAGTCTTCTAATCACTTCCAATTTTCATTATTTTCTCCCTTATGAAATAATGAAATTTTCCTTCCTTTTCTCCCTCTTCTTCTACTTATGACACTGGTTGGTTCCCCAAGATTTTACTCTCTTACCTCATCTAACACATTGTGATGCTGCAGAATTTATTCCCTCTCCTTTTGTTTTCTGCTTCTGCTATTTGCCTATTCTCCAAGATTGTCTTTTTCTTTCTCTCCTTTGTTCCTACTCCTTCTAATACTTGGGAGTTATAAATATTTTGATAAATTTTATGTTGCCAATTGAATTTTAAAAATAATCTAACATTTGCTTTCTTACTATAAGAAGAAATTAAAATGAATCTAAGTGGTATTTGTGAAAATGAACTCAGAATCATACATTGTCCTCAGAAAAGTGAAAGCGAAAGTCACTCAGTCATGTCTGATTCTTTGTGACCCCATGGCCTATACAGTCCATGGAATTCTCTAGGCCAGAATACTGGAGTGGGTAGCCTTTCCTTTCTCCAGGGGATCTTCCCAATCCAGGGATCAAACCCAGGTATCCCACATTGCAGGTGATTCTTTCTCAGATGAGCCACAAGGGAAGCCCATTGTCCTCAGAAGTTCCTCTTTATTGTGAGTTAGAGAAAAATGAGTCAAAATAGTATTTAAACAAACATAATTGTAAATGATCTGAATATCCTATGTTTCTCTGAAAAGTATTTCTTATTGCTAACAGAAGAAATTTGGATGAAAGAAGAAATGTTTGTGCACCAAAAGTAAACAAACAACAAAAATCCACCCAAAACCCTGAACAAAAACAACAACAAGAATTGAAGCTCAGAATCAGACTTTCTTGCTAAAGAGAGAAAGGCCTCTTTAGCCATTTGGAAAAAACTGATATAGCTATGAGCTTTACATGAGCGAAATAGCCCAGAAATACAATTGTATCAAATGTGAACCTTCTTGTTAGAGTCTGTTAAGAAGAATCTGATAGTATGTTTGAACATCATCTCAATTCTTATATTGTGCTCATCACAAGAGTACTTCTTACTGTCATTTACAGCAGATGGCAGTGTTTGTGAAAAGAAGCACGATTAGAGCAGAGAAGTCACATATTAGATAATCTTCTCAAAAGTAGTTTCTTTTTGCTTCTTAAAATAAAAGTGAACATGAATAAAGATGTTCAAATGAATAAAGATGGCAAAAAATGCATATCAGATTGTAATAAAAGCTCTCAGGGAAAATGAGTCAAGCTAAGGGACAGGAAATGCTGTGCTTTCAAATTTATGTAGCAGGAGTCAAAGAAGACTTCAGTGAGAAATATATGCATATATATCCTTGTACTGAGCATCCCTGAACTGTGTCCTCAGTGTCAAAACTCAAGAAAATTATGTCCATCAACCAGAAATTATAGAATTGTCTTCAGTCTCAACTATGCCATTGTAGAAAAATATAATATTAATCAATATTTTATATATAATCATAATGGTATGAGGGAGAAATTTTCAATATCTATATGAAGAGGTACTTTATGACAGATTTTGAAATAATGAAACATTCAAGACCTACATAAGGTGAAAATTCTGCATATTTCCTCGTTACCCAATTATATGATGAACCAAAAAGGGAAAATTGTGAAGAGGACGTGCACACAACTTTGCAAAAGCTATATACCATCAAACAGATGGAAGGATTCAGTATGATTTTTTTTATTAAACTATTGTCATTCTAATAAAGCTTCTTCAATACTCAAGAAACATTTTCTCTCGAAAATAAAATGTATTCTCTTTACCTATGATCAGCACTAATCTTGATGTGTTTCCTTCCCTGCACAATTATATAGGAGCATAATTTTGTTTCAACTGGCATACTAAATTTATCTGAAGCCACAGTACTTTAAATTGTCCCCAAGTTTTTAGAGGAATGGATTTAAGGCAGAAAGTACTGTCCTGCTGGATAATTTTGTGCCAGAGAAACTAACCATTAGTTCATCTTGACTTGAAGTAAAAAGGCAGTCATAGGCTGGAGAAATTTCCTCAAGCAAATGTGCTGCTATTCTAGAGTTAAATACATAAACAGAGTGTCTAGCTTGAGGAAGGAGATTAAAATTTAAAAATAATGCTTCAGTCAGTTCAGTGCAGTCACTCAGTCATGTCCAACTCTTTGCGACCCCATGGACTGCAGCACGCCAGGCTTCTCTGTTCATCACTAAAAAATAATGCTTAGGTTTGCCAAAACAAAACTCCAGAATGGCAAATTTCTCAATCTATGCAATATGATGTGCCACTGAATGTGTCTGTAGGAACTTTGGGAGCTCTGGGAGGTTGGCAGCATAATATTGGAACATCCTGTGTTGTTCCCTGCTTTGAAGGATACCTATCACTGGAGGTAATGTCTGAGTTGTTGGAAGATTGTAAAACAACCATGAGCCTATTATAAATTTGAGTCAGAAAGTCAATGAGTCACAGTAGTGAAGGAAGTTAGATCAGAAAAGCCAAAATGATGTCCAGTTGGATTTTACACAAAACCTCAAAACTTTTTGCTAAATCACAATGAATCATTTTAGCAATATGTGATTGTAACTTTCTGAGTTCAGGAAATTGGCATATTAGAAGGGAGATAAATTTTAAGCTGATAAAGTAGTAAGAGAGATTTCTGGTTCAGGCCAAAAGGAAGAATCCTCATTATTCTCATATTCTCACCCATTCAATTAAAATTCCCTAGACATAACATCATAAACAAGCATAAGAGGTCTCCAACAGCTACCGTGTGGAAGGAAGAAGGTGGATTGCCTAGGAACCTTGAGACTTCAGGAATGTTGTAGTGTGTTTCTTTAATACTTCTTATATATTCTAGGCAGAACACTGCTTCAAGCCTTCAACTTGAACTTCAAATAGTACAGACATACCAAAAAGAAAAAAAAATCTGTTCCCATTAGGTGAAGGACATAATAACAGACTTATACTCTTTTGCCTGGAGTGGTGAGGGAACTATAAAAAACAATTATAAAGACTGAAAAACACTCATAAATAAATTATGTTGGTCCTTTAAAAATATGTTCAAGTGATCCATAGGAAGGCTAGAAAAGAGAAGCAGAAAATAAATAGAAAACAAATAAACTGGCACATGTAAGCGCTGACACAACAATAGTTTCCTCAAATGTAAATGGTTTCAAACATCAATTAAAAGAAAAAGGAGCAACATCACCAGAATTGCAAGGAGGCAAAGATAGAGCTTCATCCCTTCGAAGAAGCAACCAATAAGCTTACAGAAACTTGCCTAGGAAAAACTGCCATGTGACCCAGCAATTCCACTGATGGGCATACATCCTGAGGAAACCAGAATTAAAAGAGACACATGTACCCCAATATTCACTGAAGCACTATTTACAATAGCTGGGACATGGAAGCAAGCTTGATGTCCTTCAGCAGATGAATGTATAAGGAAGTTGAGGTACATACACACAAGGGAATATTACTCAGCTATAAAAAGAATGCATTTGAGTCAGTTCTAATGAGATGGATTAACCTGGAGCCTATTACACAGAGTGAAGTGAGTCAGAGAGAGAAAGAAAAATACTGTATATTAATGCATATACAAGGAATTTAGAAAGATGATACTGACTATCCTACATGCAGGGCAGCAAAGAAGACACAGATATAAAGAACAAAGTTTTGGACTCAGTGGGAGAAGGCAAGGGTGGGATGATTTGAGAGAATAGCATTGAAACATGTAGAACAGATGACTAGTGCAAGTTTGATGCATGAAACAGGGCACCCAAAGCCAGTGCTCTGGGACAACCCACAAGGATAGGATGGGGAGGGATGTGGGAGGTGGGTTCAGGACTTGGGGGGACACATGTATACCTGTGGCTGATTCATGTTGATATATGGCAAAACCATCATAATATTGTAAAGTAATTATCCTCTAATTAAAATAAATTAATTAACTAAAAAATAGAAACCACCATTCTTAACAAGTAAAAAGCTGAACAAACTGAAAAATCAACAACTATCCTTAGATCCATCAGAGAAGAGAAACCACAAGGCAGACCACTGCCTGAATAAGAAGGAGAGAAAAGGAACAGAAACACATTTGAAACAATAAAGACTAAGAATATCCCCGAATTAATATGACACACAAAACCACAGATCTGGGAATCTTAGAGAACACCAAAAAGTAAACAACAACAACACCACTACAGCTAGGCATGTCGTTTTCAAAGTAAAAAAAAAAAAAAAAAAAAAAATTTAAAAAAAGTCTTGAAGGAAACCAAAGGAAAAAATACCTTACCTATGAAAAGCAAAGATAAAAATCATACCTACTTTTGCTCAGAAACCCTATAAGTAAGAAAAGAGTGAAATATTTAAAGCACTAAGGAAAATAATCCCAAGCGAGAATTCTGTACCCTGTGAAATTATCCTCCAAAACTGAAGGAGATATAAACACTTTCTTAAATGCTTGGTGGGTTTCCCAGGTAGCTCAATGGTAAAGAATCCACTTGCCAATGCAAGAGACACAGGTTAGATCCCGGAGTCGGGAAGATCCCCTGGAGAAGCAAATGGGAGCCCACTCCAATACCCTTGCCAAGGAAAATCACATGAACAGAGGAACCTGGTGGGCTAAAGTCTCAGTCAGTTCAGTTCAGTTCAGTCGCTCTGTCATGTCCGACTCTTTGCGACCCCGTGAATTGCAGCAGGCCAGGTCTCCCTGTCCATCACCAACTCCCAGAGTTCACTCAAACTCACATCCATCAAGTCAGTGATGCCATCCAGCCATCTCATTCTCTGTCATCCCCTTTTCCTCCTGCCCCCAATCCCTCGCAGCATCAGAGTCTTTTCCAATGAGTCAACTCTTCGCATGAGGTGGCCAAAGTACTGGAGTTTCAGCTTTAGCATCATTCCTTCCAAAGAACACCCAGGACTGATCTCCTTCAGAATGGACTGGTTGGATCTCCTTGCAGTCCAAGGGACTCTCAAGAGTCTTCTCCAACATCACAGTTCAAAAGCATCAATTCTAAAGTCTAGGTGGTCATAAAAATCACATGGACAGAGGAACCTGTCAGGCTGAAGTCCAGGGGGTTGCAAAAATCAGACATGACTTAGTGACTAAACAACAACAACAAATACTTGGTAGAATTCACTGGGTTCTCTACAATTTTGTTTGGAAGATAGAAGCAGAAGTAATACTTCCTAATTTACTCTGTGGGGAAAGCATTATCCTGATTACCAAAGCCAGACAAAGGCATTGTAAAGAAGGAAACTACAGATGAATGTCTCTCATGAACATATATGAAAAAATCCTCAACAAAATATTCACAAGTTAAATCCAAAAGTGTATAAAAGAAATTATACATCGCAATCAAGTGGTATTTATCCCATACATGGCAGGGCTACTATAACATTCAAAGATTAATATATTCATCAAATTAACAGACAAAAGTCTCATGATCATATCAATAGATGCATAAAAGACATTCGACAAAAATTCAATGCTCATTCAGGATTAAAAAAAAATACTCTCAACGAACTAGGGATAGAGAGTACTTCCTCAACTTTATAAAAATATATATACAAAAAAATCATAGCTAGCATCATACTTGATGAAAAACTCAAAGCTTTCCCATTAAGATCAGGTACAAACAGGATGTGGCCTCTCAGCATTTCTCTTCAACATTATACAGAAT
Organism: Bubalus bubalis; assembly: GCF_019923935.1. Taxonomy (NCBI): domain Eukaryota; kingdom Metazoa; phylum Chordata; class Mammalia; order Artiodactyla; family Bovidae; genus Bubalus; species Bubalus bubalis. The sequence continues at coordinate 68,109,808 of NC_059176.1, forward strand.
GTTCTAAATAATGCAACAAAAAAGAAAAGGAGATGATAGGTATACAGATTGTGAGGGAAGAAATAGAACTGTCTTGTTCACAGGTGACATAATTGTCTTTGTAGAAAATCTCAAGGGATTGAAAAAAAAATTTCCTGGTTTATAGGAAAATTATAGGATACAAGATAAATATACAAAAGTCAGTCTTTTCCAGTTTGAACCATGAACTTCCAGATGTTCAAGCTGGTTTTAGAAAAGGCAGAGGAACCAGACATCAAATTGCCAACATCTGCTGGATCATCAAAAAAGCAAGAGAGTTCCAGAAAAACATCTATTTCTGCTTTATTGACTATGCCAAAGCCTTTGACTCTATGGATCACAATAAACTGTGGAAAATTCTTCAAGAGATGGGAATACCAGACCACCTGACCTGCCTCTTGAGAAACCTGTATGCAGGTCAGGAAGCAACAGTTAGAACTGGACATGGAACAACAGACTGGTTCCAAATAGGAAAAGGAGTACATCAAGGCTGTATACTGTTACCTGCTTATTTAGTTTATATGCAGAGTACATCATGAGAAATGCTGGGCTGGAGGAAGCACAAGCTGGAATCAAGATTGCTGGGAGAAATATCAGTAACCTCAGATATGCAGATGACACCACCCTTATGGCAGAAAGTGAAGAAGAACTCAAGAATAGCCTCTTGATGAAAGTGAAAGAGGAGAGTGAAAAAGTTGGCTTAAAGCTCAACATTCAGAAAACTAAGATCATGGCATCTGGCCCCATCACTTCATGGCAAGTAGATGGGGAAACAGTGGAAACAGTGGCTGACTTTATTTTTCTGGGCTCCAAAATCACTGCAGATGGTGATTGCAGCCATGAAATTAAAAGATGCTTACTCCTTGGAAGGAAAGTTATGACCAACCTAGACAGCATATTAAAAAGCAGAGATATTACTTTGCCAACAAAGGTCCATCTAGTCAAGGCTATGGTTTTTCCAGTGGTCATGTGTGGATGTGAGAGTTGGACTATAAGGAAAGCTGAGTGCTGAAGAGTTGATGCTTTTGAACTCTGGTGTTGGAGAAGACTCTTGAGAGCCCCTTGGACTGCAAGGAAATCCAACCAGTCCATCCTAAAGGAGATCAGTCCTGGGTGTTCATTGGGAGGACTGATGTTGAAGCTGAAAGTCCAGTACTTTGGCCACCTGATGGGAAGAGCTGACTCATTTGAAGAGACCCTGATGCTGGGAAAGATTGAGGGCAGGATGAGAAGGGGACAACAGAGGATAAGATGGTTGGATGGCATCACCGACTCAATGGACATGGGTTTGGGTGGACTCCTGGAATTGGTGAAGGACAGGGAGGCCTAGCGTGCTGCAGTTCATGGGGTCACAAAGAGTCGGACATGACTGAGTGATTGAACCAAACTGAAGTGAGCTGAGTCCTTTCCAGTATACCAGCAATAGACATGTATAATTTGAAATTAAGAACACGAAAGTGAAAGTCGCTCAGTTGTGTCCAAGTCTTTCTGACCCCATGGACTACATAGACCATGGAATTCTCCAGGCCAGAATACTAGAGTGGGTAGCCTATCCCTTCTCCAGTGGATCTTCCCGACCCAGGAATTGAACCAGGGTCTCCTGCATTGCAGGAGGATTCTTCACCAGCTGAGCTACCAGGGAAGCCCAAATTAAGGACATATTATTATTTAAATTAACATTCTCCCAAATTGAATATTTAGGTATAAAGCTAACAAAATATAAAGAAAACTATGAAACTAATGAAAGATATAAAATACAAACCAAATAAATGAAGAAATATTTCATGTTCATTGATATGAAGACTATTATCAAAATGTCAGTTCTTCCAACTTGATCTATAGATTCAACGTCAAAAGAATGAGAGGACAATTCAGAGTGGGAAACAATATTCCAAAACACACTTGTGGTAAAGAACTCATCCAAAATATACAAAGAGCTCTTAAAACTCAACAATAATAAGCAATTGATTATAAAAATGGACCACAGACCTTAAAAATGACCTCACCAAAGAAACATACACATGGCAAATAAACATATGAAAAGATATTCCACATCAGGTGACTGCAAATTAAAACAGCAGTGAGACACCACTACACATCCACTAGAATGGGCAAAATCCAGAGCACAGGCAATACCACATGAGATATTGTGTTGTATTGGTGATGATATGGATTCCTGGGTGCAATGCAAAATGCTGCAGCCACTTTGGAAGACGGTTTGGCAGTTTTAAAAATAAAACTAAGCATACTCTTAACATATAATCCAGGTATTGTACTCTGTGATATATAACCAAATAAACTGAGAACTTTTGTCTACATGGATGTTTAGAGAATTTTTATTAATAACTGCTAAATTTGGAGCAACCAGTATGCCCTTCAGTAGGTGAATTTATAAACTGTGGTGCTCCTAGACATTGGAATATTGTTAAGCACTAAAAGATATTGGTTGTCAACCCATGAAAAGACACGGGGGAAAATTAAATGCAATGTGAAAAGGCTATGTACTGTTTTATTCCAACTGTATGGCATTCTGGAAAAGGCAAAGCTATGGAGATAGTGGGGAAAATAAAGACTAGTCAGTCGGCAGGTGTTAATAGGGAGGAAGTGATGAATAAGCAGAAAATAGAGAATGTTTAGGGCAGTAAAGTCTTTCTGTATTATACTACAATGGTGGATACATGTCATTATACATTTGTCAAAACCCATAGAATATACAACTCCAAGGCTGAACCCTAATATAAACTATGTGCTTTAATAATAATGATCTGTCAGTATAGGTTTACTGATTGTAAAAAAAAAAAAATGTACTACTCTGGTGAAAGATGCAGATAGTGAAGAAAGTGTGCATGTGTGGGAACAGGAGACATATGAGAAAACTCTGTACTTTTCAATTAGATTTTCTGTGAGTGAAGTAAGCCAGAAAGAAAAACACCAATACTGTATACTAACGCATATATATGGAATTTAGAAAGATGGTAATGATAACCCTGCATCTGAAACAGCAAAAGAGACACAAATGTATAGAACAGTCTTTTGGACTCTGTGGGAGAGGAAGAGGGTGGGATGATTTGGGAGAATGGCATTGAAACATGTATAATATCATATATGAAATGAGTTGCCAGTCCAGGTTTGATGCACAATACTGGATGCTTGGGGCTGGTGCACTGGGATGACCCAGAGGGATGGTATAGGGAGGGAGGAGGGTTCAGGATGGGGAACACATGTATACCTGTGGTGGATTCATTTTGATATATGGCAAAACCAATACAATTTTGTAAAGTTAAAAAATAAAATAAAATAAAACTAATCTAAAAATAAAAATTTTTAATTAAAAATGTTCACAATCAACTTGACTAGAATTCTGGATTTTAGTTTAAAAACTTACAAAAGCCAGGGGAAGACTTGTTGAAGAGGGGAGAAAATGCTTTGGGGTAAAAGTATTGAGGAATTTTTAATTGTCTGCCTACCATCCTGCTAGATATGCAGTTATATTAAGGACTAAACTGTGTCCCTCTCAAATATGTTGATGCCCTCTCTGTTCCTCAGAATGTTATTCTATTTGCACAAAACCCTCAAAGGGGTAATTAAAGTTAAAAAAAGTAATATGAGTGTCTCCTAATCCAGTCTGTGTGTACGTGATCAGTTGCTTCAGTTGTGTCCAACTCTTAGGAACCCCATGGACTGTAGCCCACCAGGCTCCTCTGGCATGGGATTCCCCAGGCAAGAATACTGGAGTGGATTGCTATGTCCTCCTCCAGGGGATCTTCCCAACTAGGGATCAAACCCATGTCTTTGTGTCTCCTGCATGGCAGACAGACACACTGTGGAGCCACCAGGAAAGCCCAATCCAGTCTGACTGGTTTTCCTATAATAAGAGGAAACTTGGACACAAAAAGAGACACCAGGCACAGAGAAATGGCTATATGACAACACAGTAAATGGATAGCCTGCAATTAAGGAGAGGTCTCAGAAGAAACCAAACCTGCCAACACCTTGAACTTGAACTTCAACCCTCCAGAATTGTGAGAAAAAAAAATTCTTCTAAGCTACACAGTTTGGGCTCCAAAATGACTGCAGATGGTGACTGCAGCCATGAAATTAAAAAACCCTTACTCCTTGGAAGGAAAGTTATGACCAATCTACACGCCATATTGAAAAGCAGAGACATTACTTTGCCAACAAAGGTCCGTCTAGTCAAAGCTATGGTTTTTTCCGGTAGTCATGTACGGGTGTGAGAGTTGGACTATAAAGAAGGCTGAGTACCGAAGAATTGATGCTTTTTTGGAGAAGACTCTTGGGACTTCCCTGGTGGCTTGGATGGTAAAGCGTCTGTCTACAATGCGGGAGACCTGGGTTTGATCCCTGGGTTGGGAAGATCCCCTGGAGAAGGAGATGGCAATCCACTCCAGTACTATTGCCTGGAAAATCCCATGGACAGAGGAGCCTGGTAGGCTACAGTCCGTGGGGTTGCAAAGAGTCAGACATGACTGAGCGACTTCACTTTCACTTGAGAGTCCCTTGGTCTGCAAGGGGATCCAACCAGTCCATCCTAAAGGAAATCAGTCCTAAATATTCATTGGAAGGACTGATGCTGAAGCTGAAGCTTCAATTCTTTGGCCACCTGATGTGAAGAGCTGACTCCTTAGAAAAGACCCTGATGCTGGGAAAGATTGAAGGCAGGAGGAGAAGGGAACAACAGAGGATGAGATGGTTGGATGGCATCACTGACTTGATGGACATGAGTTTGAGTAGGCTCCAGGAGTTGGTGATGGACAGGGAAGCCTGGCATGCTGCAGTTCATGGGGTCGCAAAGAGTTGGACATGACTGAGCGACTGAACTGAACTAAGATTTTTTTGAAAGGACAGTTGGTAGGAATATGGATGTTAAATGTGATTCTGGTAACATCTCAAGTAGAAATGAAAAAAATGTTATTGATTACTGGGGGAAAGTTGATCTTTGCTACAAAATGGCAAAGAAGTTAACTACATTGTGTTCTAGTGTCTTGTGGAAAGTAGAAATTTTATATGATGATCTTAATCATCACATAACTGAGGAGATTTCTAAGCAAACTGTTGAAGCTATGCCTTGGTTTCTCTTGTTGTTTATAATAAAATGTGAGAAAAGAGAGATAAAGTGAAGGAACAATTAGGCAAAAAGGAAATAGAGCTTAAATATTTGGAAAATTATCAGCCTATACATACTTAAAAATACAAGAAATTATATTCTAAAGAGAACATCAAAGTGTGGCTGGGAAAAAAACCCACAAAGAGACTACACGTACAACTCACTGACTAACCAGCCATCTCAGCTGAAGCCAAGAGTTGAGATGGGTTCCCGCAGCAGAAACACTTCCAGGTTGGACTAAAGGGGATAAAGATAGGGCAAAATGAGGGAAAGTTTTTAGACTTCTGAGATTCTATTCAGTTCAGTTCAGTCGCTCAGTTGTGTCTGACTCTTTGAGACCCCATGAACCTCAGTACACCAGGCCTCCCTGTCCATCACCAACTCCCGGAGTCCACCCAAACTCATGTCCATTGTGTTGGTGATGCCATCCGACCATCTTATCCTCTGTCATCCCCTTTTCCTCCTGCCCTCAATCTTTCCCAGCATCAGGGTCTTCTCAAATGAGTCAGCTCTTCACTGGCCAAATATTCTGGTGGCCAAAGTATTGGAGTGTCAGCTTCAACATCAGTCCTTTCAATGAACACCCAGGACTGATCTCCTTTAGGATGGACTGGTTGGATCTCCTTGCAGTCCAAGGGGCTCTCAAGAGTCTTCTCCAACACCACAGTTCAAAAGCATCAATTCTTCGGCACTCAGCTTTCTGTATAGTCCAACTCTCACATCCATACATGACCACTGGAAAAGCCATAGCCTTGACTAGACAGACCTTTGTTGGCAAAGTAATGTCTCTGCTTTTTAATATGCTGTCTAGGTTGGTCATAACTTTCCTTCTAAGTAGTAAGCATCTTTTAATTTCATGGCTGCAATCACCATCTGTAGTGATTTTGGATTCTATAGTATATGACAATAGAGCTATCTCTGTAAATATGCGTTTTCCTTCAAGAAAAGGGGAAAACAACTCAAAAGGTAATTAATTCAGAGATAAACAAGACTGCCTTCAAGGGCCTAGGACCATCACCCTGATAGTCCAGGAAGATAGAGCACTAAGCTAAGGAGTACAATTTTTGAGTCTTAAAATATAATGGAATTTGCCCTGCTAGGTTATGGACTTGTGATTCCTTCTTTCTGGTAGCTCCCTTTTGGAAAGGAAATGTCTATTCTATTCCTGTCCCATCTTTGTATTTTGGAAGCAGATAACTTGTCTGATTTCACAGATTCACAGCCTCAAGAGAAATTTTGCCTCAGGATGAATTATACCTGAAGTCTCACCCATACTTGATTTAGATGATATTTAGGTCAGATTTGGAAATTAGAGTTGATTCTGAAATGAGTTAAGACTTTTGAGTCTGTTTGGGATGGAATGAAGGTATTTACATGTTAGAAGGAGATGAATTTAGGGGCTCCAGACGAAGGCTCAGATGGTAAAGCATCTGCTTGCAGTGCAGAAGACCTGGTTGAGGAGGAACCCCTGGAGAAGGGAATGGCAGCCCACTCCAGTATTCTTTCCGGGAGAATTCCATGAACAGATGATCCTGGCGGGCTAAAGTCCATGGGGTCACAAAGAGTAGGACACGACTGAGCAACTAAACACACAGCACAGATGGTGGAATGTAATAGATTGAATTCTGTACCCTCAAAATTAGTATGCTGAAATTCTAACCCCCAGTATTTCAGAATGTGACTGTATTTATAAAAAAGATCTTTAAAGGTGTAATTAGGTTAAATGAGGCATTTGAGTTGAGCCTAATCTAATCTGACTGTTATCTGTCTAAGAAGATAAAATCTGGGCCCACCAGGGATGCACATACACAAAGAAAAGAGAGTTGGAAGACACAGAAAGAATCTAGCTATCCGAAAGTCAAACAAAGAGGCCTCAGGCCAAACCAAATAGATTGACACCTTTTTTATTTCTAGACACCAGAATTGTGGGAAATAAACTCCTGCTATTTAAGCCATCCAATCTGTGGCATTTTGTTATGCAGCTCTAGCAAACTAGTGTAAGTGGCCATAAGGAGGGCAGCCCCAATCTCCTACTATAGGCTATTAGGGCCAGAGAAACCAATTCACACCTTATTTTCAAAGAACTGTGGTTGTGAGCTTACTTGTCTTGTGACAGCCTGAAAGTTCACTGCAGGGACTTGCCTTTGTTTTACCCGACTCAGAGCAGACCCCTGGCTGGGGAAGCTTCCAGGTGGTTTCTGCTGGAAACACTTGAAGACATAGTATTTGCTGCAGCAACCTGGGGGCAAGTAACAGCAGTTGGGACAAACAGTTGGCAGACTGAATATGGTTGAAAGGGAGAGATTGGGAAAAGAGATTCATGGAAAACGAAGACTTTTAAAAGATCCTGCTTATAATGAAGAATTGAAAAAGCCAGGCAATATCCAAGGGAAAAATCATGCCCAGAAAAGACCTGAGAAAATACTAAGCTTTTACCCCTTTTCCTACCCAAGTAGGAAGTGAAGGCTAAGGCAGAGTTGTAAATGGCCTGGCTAAGTGTTGGAGAAAATACCACATACAGAGCCAAAACTGGGAACATTTTTGTAAAGTTCTTTTTTTCTCCTTTTAAAAAAATTTTTTTTAAATTTCCTTTAAAATTTAACTTCTTTTATACAAAGAATTTGAGGAAGTAAAAAAAAGACACTAGCTCACCATGGAATTAATAGAACCCAGAATTCAAGGGCCACAATTGATAAATAATATAGATTTTCAAAAATGGATCAGAAAAATCACTAAACAAGCAAACAACACACAAAAAGTAGCAAGTGCTAAGATGGGGGGATCATATGATTGCCAGAATAAACATATTACAGTACTAAAAATGTCCAGTTTTCAAAAAGAATTACATGGGCCATTCACAGAAAAAATTAATAGAAATTATCTTTGAAGAAGCCCAGCCATTAGACTTAGCAGACAAATATTTTTAATCAACTCTCTTAAATATGCTCAGAATTAAAGAAAATTAAACATAAATAATTAAGGGAAACCAAGAGAATTAAATCTCTCCAAACAGAGAATCAATAAAACATGGATATTATAAAAAGGAACTAAATAGTAATTCTGGAGCTTAAATGTCCAATTAATGAAATAAAAAATTCACTAGAGGAATTCAAGCAGATTTGAGTACCAAAAGAAAGAACTAGTGAACTTGAAAAAAATAGATTAGTTGATACTATCCAGTCTGAGAGATAGAAAAAGAAAAGGGTGAAGAAAATAAACAGAGCCTGAGACTTGTGTATGTCATAACCAAGTGGAATTTACCCCAGGTTTGTGAAGGTGGATAAACATATGAAAATCAATCACATAATAAAGCACATTAATAAAATAAATAAAATATATGATGATCTCAATTGACACGGAAAATAATCTCACACTATCCAATCCCTTTTTCTTGTAAAAAGTGTAAAAAAAAAAAAACAAAAAAACACCTAGGAATAGAAGGAAACTTATTTAAATATTAACAAAAGCCCATAGCCAACATTATATTTAATGGTGAAAGACTAGAGGTTATTCTCAAAATGAGAAAGAAAGACAAGGATGGCTGCTTTTACCATTTCTATTCTATTTTGTACTGGAAGTTCTAGGCAAGGAAAAGAAATTAAAATTTCCAAATTGGAAAGTAAGAAGTAAAAGTATCTCTATTCGTACATGGCATAAATATATGTAGAAAATCTCTAAAAACCTATTAGAGATAATAAATGAATTCAACAAATTTGTAAACAAGTAGATCAACATACATTGCATTAGTTATATTTATAAATCTGCAATAAACAATCTGAAAGTAAAATTAATGGAAAAATTTGATTTAAATAGCACCAAATAGGATAAAATTTAATCCTTGAAATTTAATCCAGGAAGTACAAGACTGAATATTTCTTAATATTGTTTAAAGAAAGTATAGAAGACCTAAATAAAGACATGCATTGAGAGCCTTAATATTGTTTAAGTGTCAGTACTACCCAAAGTGATCTATAGATTTAATGTAATTGCTCTGAAAATCTCAACTATAATTTTTTTTGCATAAATGGAAATGCCAGTCTTAGAATTCACATGAAATCACAAAAGACTCCCAAATAGGAAAAATAACCTAGAAAAAAAAATTTGGAGGATACTCACTTCCCATTTTCAAAACTTACAATAAAGCTACAGTAATCAGAATAGTGTGGTACTGGAATAAAAATAGATACATTATCAATAGAATGGAATTTACAGTCTGAGATAATCCCATACACTGATTGTCAGTTGATTTTTGACAAATGTGACAGACCATTCAATTCAGAAAAACATTCTCTTCAAGAAATAATGCCACGTGTAAAAGAATAAAGCTGAACCCCTTGGTTTACAGTATACACAACAATCAACTCAAAATGGATCACCAACTGAAATGTATGAGCTAAAACTGTAAAATTCTCAGAAGAAAATACGGAAAATTCTTCATGACATTGACTTGGACAGAAGCACAGCAACAAAAGGAAAAAAAAGAAATTGACTCATCAAAATTAAAAATTGTGCATTAAAGGCCACTATAACAAAAGTGAAAATACATTTCATAGAATGGGAGAAATAACATGCAAATTATAGATGTAGTAAGCATTTAGTTTTCGAATATATTTTTAAAAAACCTTTAAAATTCAATGCAAAAAGACAAACAACCTAACTTTTTATATGGGCAAAGGACTGAAAAGACATTTCTCCAAATAAGGTATACATATGAACAACAAGCACATTAAAAGATGTTCAGCATCCTTTGTCACTGGGAAATGCAAATCAAAACCATTCCCTTCTCCAGGGGATCTTTCTGACCCCAGGGGTCGAACCATGGCTCTTTTGCATTGCTGGCAGATTCTTTACTGTCTGAGCCACCAGGGACGCCCAGAATTACTATATAACCTGGCAATTACACTAATAGATATACACCAGAGAAAGAGAAAGTGAAAGTGAAGTCGCTCAGTCATGTCCGACTCTTTGCGACCCCATGGATTCCTCAGCCCATGGAATTTTCCAGGCAAGAGTACTGGGGTGGGTTGCCATTTCCTTCTCCAGGGGATCTTCCCAACCCAGGGATCGAACCCAGGTCTCCCGCTCTGCAGGCAGACACTTTACCATCTGAGCCACCAAGGAAAGAGGTAGTCAAACATAACTTCTACACAATGGTTTTTAACAGCAGTATTCACAACACCCAATAGGTGGCGTGCATGCATGCATGCTGTCTCTTCAGTCTTGTCCAGCTCTTTGGGACCCCATGAACTGTAGCCCACCAGGCCCCTCTGCCCATGGGATTCTCCGGGCAAGAATACTGGAGTGGGTTGCCATGCCCTTCTCCAGGGGATTTTCCTGAGCCAGAGATTGAACCCTTGTCTTATGTTTCCTGTGCTGGCAGGGAGGTTCTTTACCAGTAGTGCCACCTGGGAAACCCACCAATAGGTGGACACAACCCAAAAGCCCATCAAATGATACATGGATAAACAAAATGTCATTCAGCCATTCAATGGCATATTTTTGAGTCATACAAAGAAATAAAAGTATTGACAAATGCTACCACATAAATGAAAATCAAAAACATTATGCTAAGTGAGTAAAGTCAAACACAAAGCTCAGATCGTGTGATTATATTTGCATAAAATATTCAGAATAGGTGAATCCATAAAGACAGAAAGCAGACTAGTAGTTGTCAGAGGCTGGAGGAAGGAGAAAGTGAAATAGACCGTTTAATGGGTGTGAGGTTTCCTTTTTGGAGTGATGAAAATTTTTAAGAATTAGGCAGAGTTATATGTTGCATGACACATGACACATGTATATTATTAACACTAAATATCACTGAATTGTACACTTTAAAATGATTATTTTTATGTTATGTAAATTTCACCTCAATATAAGAGAAAGAGATTGGCAGAGAGGATTAAAAAACATGATTTAATAGAATGACCACTTTTTCTATTAAAAGACTTGTTATACTAATCATAAGTAGATTCCCTGGTGGCTCAGATGGTAAAGCGCCTGCCTGCAATGTGGGAGACCCGGGTTCGATCCCTGGGTTAGGAAGATCCCCTGGAAAAGGAAATAGCAACCCACTCCAGTACTCTTGCTTAGAAAATTCCATAGACGGAGGAGCCTGGTGGGCTATAGTCCATGGAGTCGCAAAGAGTCAGACACAACTGAGTGACTTCATTTCACTTCGTGAAGTGTTAGTTGCTTAGTCATATCTGACTCTTCACAACCCCATGGACTTTAGCTCACCAGGCTCCTCCGTCCATGAGATTCTCCAGGCAAGAATACTGGAGTGAGTAGCTTTTCCCTCCTCCAGGGGATCTTTCCGACCCAGGGATCAAATCAGGGTCTCCTGCATTGCAAGCAGACTCTTTACCATCTGAGCCACCAGGGATGCTCACATTCCATTTAAAATTCTTGATCTGATCATTTTAATCTCTACCATTTCTGAGTATCATTCTAATACTTGCTTTGTCCCTTTAGACTGTATTGTTTCCGGTCTTTAGCATGCCTTATAGTTTTTGTTGAAACAAAACATGATACATTGAATAATAGGATCTGAGAGAATAGGTCTTTATGTGATGCTTTCTACTGATTTGATTAGGGGTTATGCTGTTTAATGTTTGCTGTAACTGTAGGTGTTAGAAGCGTCAGTTTCCTCTAGTGTCTTTGTTCTGGTCTCCCATATTGTTTGGGGGGTGGTTTCCTAGAAATTTTTTTCAGGTATAAGTCCGGGTCTTATCCCTCTCATGTTATACTAAAGACCTATTAATGTGATGGTATGGTATTAGGGATGAGTTTTCTATAACCTTATGATTAAGTCCCTCTGGACTGTGACTTTCAGAAAAGTGACTTAGAATATATTTTTCTTCCCTTAGGGGAGACAGGGAACCAGAAGGGGCTCATGTTATCCAGTTGCACTTTCCCTAGTTTAGACAAGGCTCAGGTGAAGTAGATTCCCCAGAGGGCAGACCACTGCCATACAGAACAGACCGTTTGGAGGATTTGAGGTGGAAAATAAATGGGCCCCAGGCTAAGGGGCCAGAGTTTGTCCTCTATGGACAGATACTCCAAAACAGCAGGCGTGAGAGAGGAGCTGAGTCCTGTCCAGATAAGAGATAAAAGACCACATGTCCCTCATTCTCAAAGTCAAGGAGAACTTCCCAATTATATGTGCACAGAAAAGCTCCTTGGAGGTCAAAAGAAAGGGGATGGCACCTCATAGTAAGTAATGCCAACCTACCTATAGACCTCTTCACTAGAATCCATTTTGGCTGAGAGAGACCCACACACAGAGGACCCTGAGCTATACCAGTAAGGGCTCAGAACCAGGCACAGCAGGATGACTGGAAAGAGAGGAGGAAGAAGAAATGCCCCTTAAAAGTGATTCCAACTTTCACAAGGGTGTGACTTCTTCTCTCTGAGCCTGCTCGCGTGTCTATCCACATGTACTCTTTCCCCCCACAATAAATACTTTACCTGTTTTACTACCTTCTATCTCTATGTGGAAATTCATTTCCACACAGTTGACGAGCCAAGGCCTTGTCACTGGCCGCTGACCCCTGATGGTCTAGCGGCTATGATTCAGTGCTCTCACTGCCCTGGCCTGACTTTGTCTCTGGCCCAGAATGGAAATCCAGCTTCAAGCCACTGCAGGTGAGGCCACCTGAGATCAAGTATTTCAAAATGACTGCTTTCCCCATAGACACATGGTTGCTTTACGCTTAAACACGACCAGGATGAGCGGATTTTTCTGCATCTTCATTGTAAGAATCTCTTTAGGCTTTTCCAGGAAAAGCTCACAAAAATGTGGAGCTCTTCTAAGACTGGGCTTTCAGTAGTTTTTAATTCTATAACTAGTCCATACTCCAGCAATTTGTCAATTATCATTTGAATGTTTCTATCAGTTGCTGGCTTCAGCAGTTTCTACTCCCAGCAAGCTATGATTCTCTGTATTTGCCTATCTCTTCAGCTTTTGCATGGTGGTTTGCCTCTTGACCTCAATCCTCTGATTAGTTTAAAATAGTGACCGATATTTTTTTGTTCACATTTTTCTCATGAAGGTGCTAACGATGACTTCTAATCTTGTTATATGTCAGAAATAAAGGATTAGTATTTTTTTTAATATTTGACAGAATTCAATCACATGAATTGTAAATTATCTATTCTGATTTATTTATTGCTTGTCTAAAGGAGATCAGCCTTGGGATTTCTTTGGAAGGAATGATGCTAAAGCTGAAACTCCAGTACTTTGGCCACCTCATGTGAAGAGTTGACTCACTGGAAAAGACTCTGATGCTGGGAGGGATTGGGGGCAGGAGGAGAAGGGGATGACAGAGGATGAGATGGCTGGATGGCATCACTGACTCGATGGATGTGAGTTTCAGTGAACTCTGGGAATTGGTGATGGACAGGGAGGCCTGGTGTGCTGCGATTCATGGGGTCGCAAAGAGTCGGACATGACTGAGGGACTGAACTGAACTGAACTGAACTGAGTTTTGGCAGTGTGTGTCTCTTAAGAAATTTGTGTCTATTATAAATTATCTAATTTTTCAAACTTTCACTTGCTCACAATATCCTTATATGATTTATTTTTTTATTGGTGTATAGTTGATTTACAATGCTGTTAGTTTCAGGTGCACAGCAAAGTGAATACATATACATATATCCACTCTTTTTCAGATTTTTTTCCCCACATAGGTTATTACAGAGTACTGAATAGAGTTTCTTGTGCTATACAGTAGATCCTTATTGGTTACCTCTTTTATGTATCATAGTGTATATATTTTAATCCCAATTTCCCAATTTTCTGTTTCCCCCTTTCCCTCCTGATAACCATCCCTGGTGGCTCAGGCAGTAAAGAGTCTGCCTGCAATGCAGGAGATGCAGGTTCGATCCCTGCACTGGGATGATCCCCTGAAGAAAGGAATGGCTACTCACTCAAGTATTCTTGCCTGAAGAATTCCATGGACAGAGGAGCATGGTGGGCTACAGTCCATGTACTTGTAAAGAATCAGACACAACTGAATGACTAACAGGGCTTCCCTGGTGGCTCTGATGGTAAAGAATCTGCTTGCAATTCATTTATATTTAAGGTAATTATTGATATGTATGTTCCTATTGCCATTTAATTGTTTTGAGTTTGTTTTCATAGGTCTTTTTTTTCTTTTCTTCTTTTGTTCTCTTCTCTTGTGCTGTGATCTCTATCTTTAGTGTTGTGTTTGGTTGCTTTGCCTTTTTTTTGTCTGTATCTATTGCAGTTTTTTGGTTTATGGTTACTATGAGGTTTAAACATAGGAGTTTATATGTATGCAAGGTTGTTTTAAGTTGCTGGTCTATTAATTTCAAATGCAATTCCCATTTCCTGCATGTGTATTCACTTCACAATTGCTGGGTTTGATATCATATTTGTGTATGGATGATTTTCTACTTTTACTGTATGAACTTTACCAGTGAACTTTCCCATTTGTGATTTTCTTATTTCTAATTGTGGCCTCTTTTTTCCCCCCTCATATAGAAATTCCTTTAGCATTTGATTCAAATCTAATTTAATGGTGCTGAATTCTCTGAACTTCTGCTTACTTGTAAAACTTGATTTCTCCATTGAATCTGAATGAGCTCCTTGTTGGGTAATCTTGGTTTTCGTTTTTTTCCTTTCATCATTTTAAGTATTTCCTGCCATTCCCTTCTGGCCTGCAGAGTTTCTGCTGAAAATCAGCTCATAACCTATGGGAATTCCCTTATATGTTGTTACTTTTCCCTTGTTGCATTTAATATTTTTTCTTTATATTTAATTTTTGTGTCTCAGCATATTTCTCTTTGGGTTTATCCTCTAAGGGAATCTCTGTGCTTCCTGGACTTGGGTGACTATTTCCTTTAACATGTTAGGGAAATTTTTCTCTTCAAATATTTTCTCTGTCCATTTCTCTTTTTCTTCTTCTTCTGGGACCCCTATAATTTGAATGTTGGTTCATTTAATGTTGTCCTAATGGTCTCTTAAACTGCCCTCATTTATTTTCATTATTTTATCTTTATTCCATTCCATGACAGTGATTTCCATCATTCTGTCTTCCATTCTTCTGCCTCGGTTATCTTGCTATTGATTTCTTCCAGTGTATTTTTCATTTCAGTTATTGTATTGTTCACCTCTGTTTGTTCCTAAGTTCTTCTAAATCTTTGTTATACATTTCTTATATCTTCTTAATCCATGCATTTGTTCTTTTTTCCAAGATCTTACATCATCTTTATTATTACTCTGAATTCTTTTTCAGGTAGATTGCCTATCTTTTCCTCATTTAGTTGTCCTTGCAGGTTTTTATCTTGTTCCCTCATCTGCAACATATTTCTCTGTGATCTCATTTTGCCTGAATTTCTGTGTGTGTGGTCTCTTTTCTGCAGGCTGCAGGACTGTAGTTCTTCTTGCTTTTGGTTTCTGCCCCCTCACAGGTGAGGCTGATCTAGAGGCTTGTGTCATTATCCCTTTGACTGGTGGTGTGGTGACCAGCACCTGCCCTGGATGTTGAGGGGGCCTCCACCTTGCTCTGAGGTTGTCACTGCCTTGGCAGGGGTGGGCTCTAGTACCTCACTGTTGGTATAGAGGCCCCCAGATCTGTTTCTTAGCTGTGTTTCTGATCTAAGTTTGGGTAAGGCAGAACCAGAGCCCTCCCATTGGGAGAGAAACAGTTGAGTATTCCTCCACTGGAGCTGTTTACCTGTGAGTTGCTCTGATATGTCCCTTTCACCCATTGTATTGTTGGTCTGGTGACTCTCAGGTGTTGCTTTTTCCAGGCCACTGTCACAGATCCCTTGAGGTCAGGTCCAAGCACTGCCGTAGTTGTGTGCTGGACCTGCCATGGGAACTATGGAGGAAGCCCATGCTCTGGCCCAGCCCCCACATGTACTTGCCCACAAAGCCCACAGCTGCAAAAGGCAAACCTGTCCCAGGGGCAGAGGGTCTTGTTGTCCCCTTGGATTTGGATCTTTTTGCAGGCATTGAATTTAGTAATCCATGAGTTGAGGTGTAACTCTGCAGTTTGTACAACCATGAGGAGAGATTTTGGCTCTTTTCGTTAGTCACATGGACACTGGGTCTCAGCTGTAGTTTCAGATCCACTTTTGTGTGTGTTCCGCCCACCAGGGTCTGTTCCAGAGGTTGCTGGAGCACATGAGCCCCTTCAGCAGGAAGCAGCAGAGATGCAATTGGAGTGAGCGGCCACCAAGGTGGGGGAGGGCAGAGGCAGTGGTGGCAGGGGCGTGTGAGTGGGGTCCATTGGAGCCCCCTGAGTGCCCGTGGAGGCTGGGGCCAGTGCGTGAGGAGGGAGTGCTGGTGTGCAGTGCTGCAACGGTGGCCCCAGAGCACTGCACATCACTCAGCAGTGGTACTTGTCTTCTGCGGTGGCCTGAGCTTCTCCAAGAGTATTCCTGGTTGCGGAGCTCCGCGTTGCCATCCCCTCAGACTGTTTCCTCACAGCCAACAGCAGTCTCCTTCCCAGACCTGCTCCTCACTGTGCCCTTGCTCACACTGGCGGACACCCATCTCAGGCTGGGGTGCGCAGGGCTGTGGCCTGGGCCATCTATGTGGGTTTCCCTCTGTCCTGCCTACCAGTGACTGGGTGCTTCTCTCTCCATCGAGCCCCCAAGCTTTCCTTCAGTCCCAGCTGATGGCCCTGCTGGTGAGGGGCTTCCCCAGATGCGGGGCCCTCTTCTAACTTTCACTCTCCACCAGGGATGCAGCCCCATTCTGCTTCCTCTCTTCTTCCTTTTCCTTTCTTTTTTCTTTCATCCTATCTGATTACACAGGAATCTGTCTTGCCCCTCCCATATCTGAGGTCCTCTGCTAGAATTCAGCAGGTGCTCTGAGAGCACTTTTCCGTTTGTAGATGTATTTTTGATGCATTGAAGGGAGAGACGAGCTCCATGTCCTCCTACTCCTCTGCTATCTTGTTAGGGAGTCAAGACAGCTGAGAAGTAGGACAATGTGGAGTTCATCTATATATTTTTATTTCTGTAAGGTGAGTTAGTAATGTCCCTACTTTTATTTCTGATTTTAGTAACTTGAATCTTTACTCTTTCTTTCTTGTTCAGTCTAACTAATAGTATAATAATTTGATATTTCCAAAGAATCAACTTTGGTTTTATTAATTTTCTCCATTGTTTTTCTTTTCACCATTTCTTTATTAACATGCTAATTTTTATTATTTCTTCCTTCTGCTTATTTTGGGTTAAATTTGCTCTTTTATTATTTCTTATGGTGGAAAGTTAGGTTGTTAATTTAAAATATAAATATTTATTGTTGTAAATTTCTTTTTAAGTACTCCTTTAGTACATCCACAAAATTTTGGCATGTTGTTTCTTTATTTTTTTTACTTATCTCAAGATATTTCTAATTTCTTGTGTAATTTGTTCTTTACTTCATTGGGTATTTAGGAGTGTTTTTTTAAATTTTCACATCATTGTGATTTTCCCCATTCCCTTCTGTTATTGGTTTATAATATATCTTTGTGGTCATAGATTATGAGTTGTATGATTTCAATTTTTAATCATTAATTGAGGTGGTTTATAGGGCTTAACATATGGTTTTTCTGGAGAATATTTGATTTGCACTTGAGAAGAATGTGTATTGTACTATTTTGGGGTGATGTATTCTGCAGCTGTCTGTTAGATGCTGTTAAGTTTTTTATTTTTTCTTCAGTTTGCCTAGTTGATCTATCATTTTTTCTATGGAGGTATAATTGATAAAATTTTTATATGTTTATATAAATTTTATATAAAACTTTATATTAATAATATATTTTATATATGAAACCAACATGATGTTTTCATATATGTATGCAGTGTGAAATGACTACCACAATTAATTAATGCATCCATAACTTCATATTGTTATCTTTTGTTTTTTTGCTGTGGTGAATATACTTGGATCTCTTCTCCTAGCAAGTTTCAAGTATACAATAGAGTATAAACTGTCACCACATTCTGACTTAGTTTCCCAGAACTTATTCATCTTATAACTCAAGAAAGTACCCTTTGAACAACATTTTTCCACTTTATCCACCGATTAGCATTGGTAACCACCAATGCCATTCTCTGGTTCTATGAGTTTGACATTTTAGAGTCCACATAAAAGTAAAATTATACAATTTTTGTCTTTCACTTTCTGGCTTATTTCATGTAACATAATGTCCTCAAGGCTTATTCATGTTGTCACAAATGACAGGGTGTCCTTTCTTTCTATGGCTGAATATATACATATATATATAATTTTCTTTATTCATGAACAATTCACCTGATGAACATTTAGATTGTTTCCATATCTTGGCTATTGTGAATAATGCTACAGTGAACATGGGAATGCTGATATCATTTTGAAACCCTGATTTCAGTTCTTTTGGATATATGCCAAGTAGTGGGATTGCTGAATTGTATTATACTTCTATTTTTAATGTTTTAAGGAGCCTCTACACCATAATGGCTATACCATTTCACATTTCCATCAATACAATAGAGTATAAGCATTACAATTTCCCCCACAACATAACCAAATTTATTATATTTTGTCTTTTTTATGAAAGCCATCAAAACATATTATAGTGATATCTCATTGCAGTTTTTTATTTTACTTATTTGGATGCCCCAGGTCTTAGTTGGGGTATATAGGACCTAGCTCCCTGACCAGGGATTGAACTCTGGCCCCTGCATTGGGAGTGCAGAGTCTTATCCACTGGACCACCAGGGAAATCCCTCATTGCAGTTGTAATTTGCATTTTCATTTTTGTGATGATTCATGATGTTGAGCACCATTTTATGTACCTGTATATAAAAGGTATATGTATGTCTTCTTTGAAAAAAATGAAACAAAGCAATGGACAAAGAATTAATCTCAAAAATATACAAGCAACTCCTGCAGCTCAATTCCAGAAAAATAAGCGACCCAATCAAAAAGTGGGCCAAAGAACTAAACAGACATTTCTCCAAAGAAGACATACAGATAGCTAACAAACACCTCAAAAGATGCTCAACATCACTCACTATCAGAGAAATGCAAATCAAAACCACAATGACGTACCATTTCATGCCAGTCAGAATGACTGCTATACAAAAGTCTACAAGCAATAAATGCTGGAGAGGGTGTGGAGAAAAGGGAACCCTCTTACACTGTTGGTGGGAATGCAAACTAGTACAGCCACTATGGAGAACAGTGTGGAGATTCCCTAAAAAACTGGAAATAGACCTGCCATATGACCCAGAAATCCCACTGCTGGGCACACACACCAAGGAAACCCCAATGTTCATCGCAGCACTGTTTATAATAGCCAGAACATGGAAGCAACCTAGATGTCCATCAGCAGACGAATGGATAAGAAATCTGTGGTACATATACACAATGGAATATTACTCAGCCATTAAAAAGAATACATTTGAATCAGTTCTAATGAGGTGGATGAAACTGGAGCCTATTATACAGAGTGAAGTAAGCCAGAAAGAAAAACACCAATACAGTATACTAACATGCATATATGGAATTTAGAAAAATGGTAATGATAATCCTGTATGTGAGACAGCAAAAGAGACACAGATGTATAGAACAATCTTTTGGACTCTGTGGGAGAGGGAGGGCAGGATGATATGGGAGAATGGCATTGAAACATGTAAATTATCATATGTGAAAAGAATTGCCAGTCCAGGTTCAATGCATGAGACAGGGAGCTCGGGGCTGGTGCACTGGGAGGACCCAGAGGGATGGGATGGGGAGGCAGGTGGGAGGGGAGTTCAGGATGGGGAACACATGTACACCCATGGTGGATTCATGTCAATGTATGGTAAAACCAATACAATATTATAAAGTAAAAAATAAATAAATAAAACTGAAAAAATTTTAAAAAATTAAAAAAAGAAAAAAAATGTCTAAGCAAGTCCTTTGCTAATTTTAAAATAATATTATTATTTGCATTTTGAGTTGTATGAGTTCCTTAGATATTTTGAATGTATGAAAACTTGCCAAAAAACAAACAAATACACAAAAACCAACAAAAATAGATGGCTTGCAATATTTACTTTCACTTTATAGGTTCTTTTTACTCTGTTGTTTGTTTCCTGTGCTGTGCAGAAGATTTTAGTTTGATATAATCCCACTTAAAAACTTTTTCTCTTGTGTCTTTTGGTTTTGGAGTCATATCCAATAAATCATTGCCAAGACCAATGTCAAAGGGCATTTTTCTGTTTTATTCTAGGAGTTTCATGGATGGAAACCTTATGTTTGTCTATAGTTCATTTTGAGTGGTTTTTTAAAAATATAGTATAAGAATTCAATTTTCTTGTTTTATATACATAGATATCTAATTTTTTTAACACCCTTTATTAAAGAGACAATCCTTTTTTCATCGTCTATTCTTCATGCCCTGGTCATAGATTAGCTGGTCATATATGTGTGAATGTATTTCTTGGCTCTCCATTAGTGTCTGTTTTTATGCCAATGCCATCCTATTACAGTTTTGTAATATAGTTTGACACCAGGAGGTGGGATATATTCCCCTTTGTTGCTCTTTATCAAATGTACTTTGGCTATTTGTGGTCTTTTGTGGATCCATGTAAATTTTATGATTGCTGTTTCTATTTCTGTGAGAAATATTATTAGAATTTTGGTAAGAATTGCATTGAATCTTCATATTGCCTTGATTAGTAATAGACAATTTAACAATATTAATTCTTCCAATCTGTGAGCATGTATATCTTTCCATTTATTTGCATCTTATTTAAATTTTTCACCAATATTTCATGCTTTTTACAGATCCTTCTTGAATAAATTTTTTTCTGAGTATTTTATTGTTGTTGATGCTATTGTAAACATTATTTTCTTTAAAAAATTTTTTATTGGACAATAGTTGCTTTATAATGTTGTGTTAGTTTCTACCATATAGGAAAGTGAATCAACTATATACATATATGCAATCAAATATATACATATATATTCTCTCTTTTTGGGGTTTCCTCCCCAGTTAGGTCACCAAAGAGCATTGAATGGAGTTCCCTGTGCTATCCAGTAGGTTCTCATTAGCTGTCTATTGAAATTGAGTCATTTGTAGAGACATGGATGGACATAAAGACTGTCATAGAGAGTGAAATAAGTCAGAAAAACAAACTATTGCTTATATGTGAAATCTGAAAAATTTGATATAGACAATCTTATTTACAAAGCATAAATAAAGACACAGACATAGACAACAAATCTATAGATATCAAGGGGGAAAGAGGGAAGTGGGATGAATTGGGAGATGGGGATTGACAATATATACACTATTTGTACTCTGTAAATGTTACTTTTTAAATTTATTTTTCAAATAATTCATTGTTAGTGTGTAGAAATGCAATTGATTTTGTACATTAATGTATTCTTCAACTTTACTGAACTTTTTTATTAGTTTAACAATTTCTTCATGGAGTCTAAGATTTTTATATAAGATCATGTCATCTGCAAAGATCGACAATCTTATTTTTTTCTAATTTGATTACCTTTTATTTATTTTTTCTGTCTATTTGCTCTGGCCAGAACTTCCAATACTGTGTTGACTAGAAGTGGTGAGAATTGGCATCCTTGTCTTATTCCTTGTCTAAGAGGGAAAACTTTCAGCTTTTTACCATCAAGTATGATGTTAGCTGGGCTTCCCTGGTAGCTCAGCTGGTAAAGAATCCACCTGCAATGCAGGAGACCCTGGTTCAATTCCTGGGTCAGGAAGATCCCCTGGGGAAGGAGTAGGCTACCTAATCCAGTATTCTTGGGCTTCCCTGGTGGCTCAGATGGTAAAGAACCTGCCTGTAATGCAGGAGACCTGGGTGTCATCCCTGAGTTGGGAATATCCCCTGGAGCAGGGCATGGCAACCCACTCCAGATTCTTGCCTGGAGAGTCCATGGATAGAAGAGGCTAGAAGGTTACTGTCCATGGAGTCAGACACAACTGAGCAACTAAGCACAGGATACCACATGATGTTAGCTATGAAATTATCATATATGACTTTTATTATGTTGAAGTACATGTTTACCATACCTAATTTCTTTACAGTAACTGTCAGGAATAGATGTTCAATTTTGTCAAATGCTTTTTAATGGATCTATTGAGATGATCCTATAATTTTTATCTTTCATTTTTTAATGTGGTATATTACATTTATTGATTTGTGTATGTTGGACTATCCATGCATCCTAGATATAAATCTCACTTGGTCATGGTGTATAACAATTTCAATGTGCTTTCAGTTCAATTTGCTAGCATTTTTTTTAGGATTTTGTATCTATATTTATCGGAGATACTGGTTAGTCATTTTTTTTCTTGTAGTGTCCTTACCTGGCTTTCTCATAAGGATAATCTTGGCCTCACAAGATGAATGTGGAAATCTTCCCCCTCTTCTTTATTTTTAGGTAGAGTTTGAGAAGATTTGGAATTGATCATTCTCTAAATGATGAGATTCACTCATAAAATCATTTACCTTGTTCTTTTTTAGGAGGTTTTTGATTATCAATTTAATATCATTACTCATCATTGTTCTGTTCATACTTTCTATTTTTCTTTCATGATTCTGTCTTGATAGGCTATATGTTCCTGGGAAGTTATTAATCTCTTCCAGGCTATACAGCATGTGACATGTAATTGTTCATATTGGTCTCATATTACTTTATATTTCTGTGGCATTAATTGTAATATCTTTTTCATTTATGATTTTACTTGAGTCCTCTTTTCCTAATTAGTCTAGCTAAAGGCTTCTTAAATATTTCATCTTTAAAAAAAATCAACTACTAAGTTTGTTGATTTTTTATTGTCTTTCTAATCTTTATTTTTTAAAAAATTCTGCTCTAATCTTGAGAAACGCTGGACTAGAAGAAGCACAAGCTGGAATCAAGATTGCCGGGAGAAATATCAATAACCTCAGATATGCAGATGACACCACCCTTATGGCAGAAAGTGAAGAGTAACTCAAAAGCCTCTTGATGAAAGTGAAAGTGGAGAGTGAAAAAGTTGGCTTAAAGCTCAACATTCAGAAAATGAAGATCATGGCATCTGGCCCCATCATTTCATGGGAAATAGATGGGGAAACAGTGGAAACAGTGTCAGACTTTATTTTTTTGGGCTCCAAAATCACTGCAGATGGTGACTGCAGCCATGAAGGAAACTTCCTTGGAAGAAAAGTTATGACCAACCTAGATAGCATATTCAAAAGCAGAGACATTACTTTGCCAACAAAGTTTCGCCTAGTCAAGGCTATGGAGTTTCCTGTGGTCATGTATGGATGTGAGAGTTGGACTGTGAAGAAGGCTGAGCACCGAAGAATTGATGCTTTTGAACTGTGGTGTTGGAGAAGACTCTTGAGAGTCCCTTGGACTGCAAGGAGATCCAAACAGTCCATTCTGAAGGAGATCAGCCCTGGGATTTCTTTGGAAGGAATGATGCTAAAGCTAAAACTCCAGTACCTTGGCCACCTCATGCGAAGAGTTGATTCATTGGAAAAGACTCTGATGCTGGGAGGGATTGGGGGCAGGAGGAGAAGGGGATGACAGAGGATGAGATGGCTGGATGGCATCACTGACTCGATGGACGTGAGTCTCAGTGAACTCCAGGAGCTGGTGATGGACAGGGAGGCCTGGCGTGCTGTGATTCATGGGGTTGCAAAGAGTCGGACACGACTGAGCGACTGAACTGAACTGAGTCTTTATTACTTCCTTTCTTCTGCTAACTTTGGGCTTAGGTATTCTTCCTGTTCTATTTATCTGAAGAATGCATTTAGGTTGCTTATTTATATATTTATTTTTATTGATATAATTTTTATTTGCTAGAACTGACTCTGCTTTATCCCATAAATTTTAATTTGTTTCCTTTTTTTCTTTTGGTCTCAAGATATTTTAAATTTCCCTTTTATATCATCTTTAATCATCTGGTTGTTCAGCAGTGTGTATTTAATTTCCACATATTTGTGAATTTTTAAGAATTTCTCTGGTTATTGACTTCTAATTTCATGCCATTGTAGCTTGAAAAGAAGCTTGTTATGATCTTAATCTTAAATTTGTTAAGACTTCCTTTATTGCACAACATATGATCTATCCTAGAGAATGTTCCATGGGCATTTAAGAAGAATGCATATTTTGGTGCACTTGGATGAAATTATGCTGTGTGTTTGGCTTATAGTGTGTTCAAGTATGGGCTTCCCCCGTGGTACAGCAGTAAAGAATCTGTCTGCAATGCAGGAGATTCAGGAGATGTAGGACTGATCCCTGAGTTGAGGAGGTTCCCTAGAAGAGGGCATGGCAACCCACTCCAGTATTCTTGGCTGGAAAGTCCCATGGACAGAGGAGCCTGGCAGACTACAGTCCATAGGGTCGCAAAGAGTTGAACACAACTGAAGCAACTGAGCACACATGTACCTGTTCAATGTCTTATTCCTCATTTTCTGTACACATGACCTATTTACTGTTGAAAATGGGATATTAATCCCCCCTTTCTATTATTGTAATGCTATCTATTTTTCTGTTAATATTTGTTTAAATATTTAGGTGTTCCAAAGTTAGGTGCATATATAGTTACAATTATTATATCCTCCCACCCCTTTATTGTTAAGTGACCTTTGTCTCTGAGCAATTTTGACTGAATGTCTATTTTATCTGATACAAGTATAGCCACTCCTCCTCTCTTTTGTTTACTATTTGATGGAATTTCTTTTCCATCCTTTTATGTTCAGCTTATGTGTGTCCTTAAAGTGAGTTTTTTACAGACAATGTATTATTGGATTAAATAAATTATTTTAGCCACTCTGTCTTTTGATTGGAGAATTCAAACTATTTGCATTTAAATTAGTTATTCATAGATGAGAACTTAGTCTCACCATTTTGTTGTTTTCTGTTCTGCAGTTCCTTTTTTCCTTTCTCTTGTTCCTTTCCTTCTCATTATGTCTTCCTTTGGGACTTGGTGTTTGTTTTTTTGTGTGTGTGTGTTTCCATTTTTTTTTTTTTGCTTGTTTGTTTGTGTGTGATGATGTGCTTTTACTTATTTCTGTGTATCTACTAGCTTTTCCTTGTAGTTACCACAAGGCTTATATAAAACTTCTTACAATTATAACAATCTATTTTAAGCTGATAACATCTTACTTTCAATTGCATACAAATTGTGTGTACAAAGTATTCTATATTTTTAGTTCTTCCATTTTATGTTGTTGAAGTCACAGTTTGCATCTTTTAAAACTGTGCATCCATTAAATTTTTGTAGTTATAGTTATTTTTTATACTATTGTCTTTTAACTTTTATATTGGAATTAAAATTTATTGACGCTCTCACTTTACAGTATTATTCAGAATTTGACCATATATTTACATTTACCAGTCAGTTTTATATTTTCTGATGTATTTACATTGTTTCTCAGTGTCTGTTCATTTTCATTTTTCTTAGTGTCTTTGAAGATCTCTCTTCAGGCAAGTCTAGAGGTGATAAACTCAGCTTTTTTTGTTGTTGTTAAGAATTAAATTCATCTACTTTTCATTTCTGAAGGAAAGTTTTGCTGACTATAGCATTCTTGGTTGCCAGTGATTTTCTCTAAGCAATGTGAATATGTCACCCCACTCTCTCCTAGGGTTTCTGCTGAGAAAGGAGTTTATCATCGTATGGGGTTCCTTTATAGATAATAAAGCACTTTAGTTTTGTTGCTTTCAAACTTTTCTCTTTGTTTTTTATTTTTAGCTATTTGGTTTTAATATATATCAGACTCATCTACTTTGAGTTCATTTTTCTTTGGTTCCTTTGAGTTTTACAAAACTTCATGTCCATATCTATTCCACACTTCGGAAGTATTCAGCTATTATTTCTTTAATCTTTCTACGTATTTCTCTCTTTTCCTCGGGGACTTTGATGAGGCAAATATTTGTTTGCTTGTTGATGTCTCATAATTCATGTAGGCTTTCTTCACTCTTTTCTTTTTTTGGTTCTTTTTGCACTTGTTATTGGGTAATTCCAAATGATCTGTCTTTGACTTTGCTAGTTTGTTTTATTTAACCAAGACTTCTGCTGAAGCTCTCTGTTGATTTTTTTCAGTTCTATCATTGTATTCTTTACTCCACAATTGTGTGATTTTTATTTGTTTATTAAACTTATCATCTACTTCATACATATATTTTGATGTCTTGAGTTTTCTATTTGTGACATCTTGTAACTTACCGAGCATTTTTTTTTCTTTTTCTTTTGTTTGAAATTTATTAATATTAATTGGAGGCTAATTACATTACAATATTGTAGTGGTTTTGCCATACATTCACATGAATCAGCCATGGGTGTACATGTGTTCCCCATCCTGAACCCCACTCCCATCTCTCTCCCCATCCCATCCCTCTGGGTCATCACAGTGCACCAGCCTTGAGCACCCTGTCTCATGCATAGAACCTGGACTGGCGATCTGTTTCACATATGATAATATACATGTTTCAATGCTATTCTCTCAAATAATCCCACCCTCATCTTCTCCCACAGAGTCCAAAAGACTGTTCTATACATCTGTGTCTCTTTTGCTATCTCGCATATAGGGTTATTGTTACCATCTTTCTAAATTCCATATACGTACATTAGTAAATGGCAACCCACTCCAGTGTTCTTGCTTGGAGAATCCCAGGGATGGGGGAACCTGGTGGGCTGCCATCTATGGGGTTGCACAGAGTCGGACACGACTGAAGTGACTTAGCAGCAGCAGCAGCATACTGTATTTGTGTTTTTCTTTCTGGCTTATTTTGCTCTGTATAATAGGCTCCAATTTCATCCACCTCATTAGAACTGATTCAAATGCATTCTTTTTAATGGCTGAGTAATAGTCCATTGTGTATATGTGTACCACAGCTTTCTTATCCATTCGTCTGCTGATAGACATCTAGGTTGCTTCCATGTCCTGGCTATTATAAATAGTGCTGCGATGAACATTGGGGTACACGTGTCTCTTTCAATTCTGGTTTCCTCAGTGTGTATGCTCAGCAGTGGGATTGCTGGGTCATAGACCAGTTCTATTTCCAGTTTTTTAAGGAATCTCCACACTGTTCTCCATAGTGGCTGTACTAGTTTGCATTCCCACCAACAGTGTAAAAGGGTTCCCTTTTCTCCACACCCTCTCCAGCATTTATTGTTTGCAGACTTTTGGATAGCAGTCATTCTGACCAGCGTGAGATGGTACCTCATTGTGGTTTTGATTTGCATTTCTCTGATAGTGAGTGATGTTGAGCATGTTTTCATGTGTTTGTTAGCCACCTGTATGTCTTCTTTGGAGAAATGTCTGTTTAGTTCTTTGGCCCACTTTTTGATTGGGCCGCTTATTTTTCTGGAATTGAGCTGCAGGAGTTGCTTGTATATTTTTGAGATTAATTCTTTGTCAGTTGCTTTATTTGCTATTATTTTCTCCCATTCTAAAGGCTGTCTTTTCACCTTGCTTGTAGTTTTCTCCACTGTGCAAAAGCTTTTATTCAGTGCAATCCGTATCAAGCTACCAATAGTATTTTTCACATAACCAGAACAAATAATTTCACAATTTGTATGGAAATACAAAAAACCTTGAATACCCAAAGCAATCTTGAGAAAGAAGAATGGAACTGGAAGAATCAACCTGCCTGACTTCAGGCTATACTACAAAGTTCCAGTCATCAAGACAGTATGGTACTGGAACAAAGACAGAAATATAGATCAATGGAACAAAATAGAAAGCCCAGAGATAAATCCACGCACCTATGGACACCTCAGAGAAGGCAATGGCAACCTACTCCAGTAATCTTGCCTGGAAAATCCCATGGACAGAGGAGCCTGGTAGGCTGCAGTCCACGGGGTTGCTAAGAGTCAGGGACGACTGAGCGACTTCACTTTCATGCACTGGAGAAGGAAATGGCAACCCACTCCAGTATTCTTGCCTGGAAAATCCCAGGGATGGGGGAGCCTGGTGGGCTGCCGTCTATGGGGTCGCACAGAGTCAGACATGACTGACGTGACTTAGCAGCAAAATGGAAACCTTATCTTTGACAAAGGAGGCAAGAATATAAAATGGAGAAAAGACAATATCTTTAACAAGTGGTGCTGGGAAAACTGGTCAACCACTTGTAAAAGAATGAAACTAGAACACTTTCTAACACCATACACACACACACACAAACTCAAAATGTATTAAAGATCTAAACGTAAGACCAGAAAATATAAAACTCCTAGAGGAAAACAGGCAAACACTCTCCAACATAAATCACAGCTGGATCCTCTATGACCCACCTCCCAGAGTAATGGAAATAAAAGCAAAAATAAACAAATGGGACCTAATTAAACTTAAAAGCTTTTGCACAATGAAGGAAATTTACTGAGCATTTAAAGATGATTATTTTGAATTCTTTGTCAGGCAACTCATAAATATCCGATTCTTTGGCATCTGTTACTGGAACTTTATTGGTTACCAGAGCTTTATTAGTTTCCTTGTTTGAGTCTTTATTGTTTGTGTAGCCTGTGTGTGCATTTGAAGGAGAAAACACTTTTCTCAGGGGTTTTTTTCAGAGTATTTATGGCTGGGGAAGGCCTTCTGTAGATTCCTTGAATTTATAAGATTATCCAGGGACTTTCAGGTAAATTGGGTTAGAGACAGGGTTATTGCCAAGTCTATGATGGTATTTGTAAATAGTTGATGTGTCTTTTACCAGGTGCTCTGACAGGCATAGATCCTGTCTGACCCTTGGAAGATAGGATTACCTCTATGACCTTTTTCATTAGGTCTGGAACTGGGAAAGTGGTCCACAGTTGGATCCAGAGATGATGAGTCTATAACCAACTATTTGGACATGAGTGGTTCCCACCAGGTCCTTTGAAAGGCCATGTAACTGGGTCAGTCCCTGCATGAGCAGGATTGGCACTGGACCCTGCCTGAGAGAAACTGGAACTGCGTCCGAGGGCTACTTCATCATCCACATCTAGGACTGAGTTTTGTATGCCTGATCATGGAGGCATGAATGAAGCGTCTCTTACCAGGTCCCTGGGAAGGTAGGACCATTCCCTGACCTGATAAGAATAGGAGTCAAGTTTCAGGGCCATTTCAAACCACAGTGGGCTTACTTCTGAGGTCATGGATTAGTTTTCTGGTGAATCTCTGCATGCACAGGATTGCTTGTGGAGTGTGGCAGGGAGGGGCTTGAGCTGATTAACAAAGTTGTTTCAAGAATTGCTGTGGACCAAGGTTGGTTGGCCTGCCTCCAAGGGGCACTAACTGGCATGTCTTCTGGTCAGTCACTGGGCAAGTTGGACTACTTGGAGAATGTGATCTGGTTCTGAGCCAGGGCTGTTTCTGGATCTGCTGACTAAAGTTCACTTACCTCCCTCCAATGACACTGACAGATGTATCTTCCAGTGGGTCCCTGGACAGGTAGGACTGATCAGGGGTAGTGGCTAGGGGAAGAGCTGGAGTGAATTATAGGGCTGTTTCCACCTGTCCAAAAGTACAGATGGGTAGGTTTCCAGTTTATTCCTTGGTATAGCAGGACATCTCACTGATTGCAGCTAGAAGGGACTGGAGCTGAATTATAGGACTACTTCAGTATCTGTGGGGACAATCATGGACATGTCCCCTGCCAGACCCCTAGGTTGTCAGTACTGCTGATTATGGTTGACAGGGCCTAGAGCTGGGTCATGTGTCATTTCAGGGTCCACAGACAGGACCAAGGTCTGTGGGCTTATTACCTGAGGCAAAGGCAAGTGTGACTCTTCCTATGCTGCTGTGCTAAGTCACTTCAGTCATGTCTGACTCTTTGATACCCCATGGACTGTAGCCTGCCAGGCTCCTCTGTGCATGGAATTCTCCAGGCAAAAATACAGGAGTGGGTTTCCATTTCCTACTCCAGGGGGCTCTTCTTGCATCCTCTAATATTTGGTTATTGTAGGAGGACCAAAGCAAAATGAGGCTATAGCTGAGCTGACTGAGGAATGGAGATGTTCTGGGCTCTGTAGGTGGGTCCATAGTTGGCAATTCAGCCTCCTGATTGACATAGGCTTACTTTCTCAAAATGACCCTCCATATTCGTGAGCCACAGTGGTGTTTAACAATATCCAACCCTGGTCCCAGAGCTCACAAAGAGGCATTTTTGCCTGTGAATAGCTGCTAAGTTACTGTTCCTGAGTGATGATACAAGCAGGGGACTTCCTATTCTGCCGTCTTGCTGGCATTCTTCTGTTCTATCTATTGAAAATCATTGAAAATTGGTTTTGAGATCTCTAACTTTAATAGTTGAATCATCTATTTTTACTTTTAATTCTAGGAGGTTTTGCTCTGTGTATTTTGTGCTTTTTGTTTACTATATTCAATATATGTTAACAGTTATGTCATGTATTGCTTGTTTTAAAACAATCTTTGTTTTTAACAATCAGTTCAGTTCAGTCACTCAGTCGTGTCCAATTCTTTGCAACCCCATGGACCGCAGCACGCCAGGCCTCCCTGTCCATCACCAACTCCCAGAGTCCACCCAAACCCATGTTCATATAATTTTTGTTAAAGTCTATTTTGTCTGAGCTGCTCCAAGTTTATTTTAGCTACAGTTTTTTTTTTTTTTACAATATATCTTTTTATTATCCTTTACTTTCAATTTATTTGTGCTTTGAATCTAATGTGTACCTCTCATACATAGCATATAGTTGACCATGCTTTTTCCTGCAATTTGGAAACCTCTGCCTTTTGACTGAAATGTTTATTCCTTTTATATTTAATATAATAACTTATAATCATTTATATGGTAGGATTTATGACAGCTGATTTGCTATTAATTTTCTATATGGCTTATGTAGTTTTCCTTTGTATTTCTCCTTTTTTATTAAATAAATATTTTCCAGTATATCACTTAAATGTCATTATATATTCATATATATCAGCTTCCAATTGGTGCCAGTGGTAAAGAACCTTTGTGCCAATGCAGAAGACATACAGATGCAAGTTAGATCCCAGGGTCAGGAAGATTCCCCTGGAAGAGTGCATGGTAACTCACTCCAGTATTTTTGCCTGGAGAATCCCAAGACAGAGGAGGCTGGTGGGCTACAGTCCATAGGGTCACAAAGAGTTGGACATGACTGAAGTGACTTAGCATGCACATTCATATATATATATATAAGTAGTAGTTGTTCCAGTAATTGCAATTATTAGCATCAATACAGCTTCATTTCCTTCCCTTTGTTTTGTGTTATTATTGTCTATAAGTTACAAATATTATTATATAAATTACAAGACCATCAGCATAAATTTATAATTGAAATTATTGTTTTTAATCAAATAGAAGCATTATAAATAAATGTTATAAATGTAAATGTTATAAAACAAAAATGTTATAAATAAAACACCTTTAGGAGATCAAATCAAGATGGTGGAGTAGAAGGACATGCGCTCATCTCCTCCTGTTAAAGCACTGAAATCAAAACTAGCTGTTGAACAACCATCAACAGGAGGACACTGGAACCCACCAGAAAACAATACCCCATGTCCAAAGACAAAGGAGAAGCCACAACAACACAGTAGGATTGGCACAATCAAAATAAAATAAAATCTCATACCCACCAGGTGGGTGACCCACAAATTGGAGAACAATAATACCTAAGAAGTTATTTCACTGTTATGAAGGTTCTGAGCCATCTGTCAGGCTTCCCAGCCTGGGGATCCAGCAAAGTGACTAAGAATCCTCAGGGAACCTGACTTAGAAAGCCAGTGGGATATGTTTGCAGGACTTCCACAGGACTGGGGGAAACATAGAGGGTACACCACAAAATCTTGTGTGTACCAGGACACAGGGGAAAGGAGCAGTGACCCGACAATATACAGAACCAGACACCAACTAGTTGGAGGGTCTCCTGTGGAGGTGGGGGTCAGCAGTGACTTGCTGTGGGGACAATGGCATTGGCAGCAGCAGTCCTGGGAGGTGCCCCTTGGCTAGTGAGCCCTCTTGGAGGTCACCATGAACCCTACCATAGAGCCTGTAGATTCCAGGGCTGGGTCTCCTCAGGCCAAACAACTAACTAGGAGGGAGCACAGCCCCACCCATCAGCAGATTAAAGTGTTACTGAGCATGACCCTGCCCACCTGAGCAAGGCCCAGTTTTCCCCCCACTGCCAGTCCCTCCCATCAGCTTCATCCACCAGAGGGCAGACAGAAGAAGCAAGAAGAGCTACAACCCCTCAGCCTCCAGAACAAAACCCACAGCCACAGAATGTTAACTGAAATAAAAAGGCAGAGGATTATTCCCAGATGAAAGGACAAAACCCCAGGAAAACAACGAAATGGAGTGGAGATAGGCAACCTTCCAGAAAAAGAATTCAAAATAACGATAGTGCAGATGATCCAGGATCTTAGAAACAGAATGGAGAAGATGCTAGAAATGTTTACCAAAGACCTAGAAGAACTAAAGCACAAACAGAGATGAATAATTCACTAAAAGGAATAAATAGCAGAATAACTGAGGCAGAAGAATCGATGAGGACCTGGAAGAAAGAATGGTGGAAATCACTGCTACAAACTAGAATACAGAAAAAATAATGAAAAAAAAAAGAAATGAAGACAGCCTAAGAGAGCTCTGGGACAACATTAAACACATCAGCATTCATATTATATGGGTCCCAGAAGGAGAAGAGAGAGAGGACCCAAGAAAACATTTGAAGAGATAATAGCTGAAAACTTCCCTAACATGGGAAAAGAAATAGTCAGTCAAGTCCAAAAAGCCCAGAGAGTCCCAGGCAGGATAAGCCCAAGGAGGAACACAAGACACATAGTAATCAAAGTGACAAAAATTAAAGACAAAGATAAAATACTAAAAGGAATAAGGGGAAAATGATAAATAATATACAAGGGAACTCCCATAAAATTATCAGCTGATTTCTCAACAGAAAATCTATAAGCCAGAAGGGAATAGCATGATATAGCTAAAGCAATGAAAGGGAAGAATCTACAAACAAGAATACTCTACCCAGAAAGACTCTCATTCAGATTTGATGGAGAAATCAAAAGCTTTCCAAACAAGCAGAAATTAAGAGAATTCAGCACCACCAAACCAGCTTTATACCAAATACTAAAGGAACTTCTTTAGGCACAAAACACAGGAGAAGGAAGATACCTATAAGGAATAAACCCAAAATGATTAAGAAAATGGTAATAAAAGAGAGGGTGGCATGATTGGAGGGAGTAGTAGTGAAACATTTACATTACCATATGTAAAATAGATATTCAGTGGGAATTTGCTGTATGATGCAGGGAACCCAAATCTGGTGCTGTGACAACCTAGAGGGTTTCGAAGGGGTGGAAGGTGGGAGAGAGGTTCAAAGAGAGGAGATGTATACCTATGGCTGATTCATGTTGATGTATGGCAGAAACACAGTATTGTAAAATAATTATCCTCCAATTAAAAATAAATAAATTAAAAAAATTAAAAATGGTATTAAGATCATACATATCAATAATTACTTTAAATGTAAATGGATTAAATCCACCAACTGAAAAACATAGACTGGATGCATAGATGAAAACATGTGCATTCATACTCTTTCACTTATCACTGTACTTAACCCCTCAAATTGTGTGTAATTATTTTATATGGTTAGGTTAATCATGTTTTCATTATTGCTTGCAATTGTAATTATCTTTTATTTTTTTGTCTGGCTATTAATTGTGAAAACTGATAAACATCTTTTATATTGTGATTATGTAGCTAGTATTCATTTTAATACCATTGTATCAAAGTTGTCAACAGAAAATAATAGAAGTCTGATATAGACGTCTATATAGAATAAAACTACCATTTAATAGAAAAACTTGTAATCACTTATTAAAATCCAGATGCACATTAGAATTACCCTGCAAGTTTTTGAAAAATATAAATGCCCAGGTATTGTTTTTTCCTCCAAAACTCCAGATGTGATTCTAAAGAGCAGCCATGTTTAAAAACAATTGGACTATATGATGCTCTTTTACTTTTATCTAGTTTGTTTCACTTTTTATATTTTATATTCAGCACTCCCATTTCATTTAGACTATGTTTTACAATTTATCCATCTCCTTTTTTTGTTGCTCTTTATCAAGCCTTTATCAACTGTAGTAGAAAAACTTATATATATATATATATATATATATATATAGTATAAATAATATATATACTTTATAAAACTTATGAATTTTGGCTTACCTAAAACATTTATGACAGTTTGGTTCCACTTGTTTGACTAAGTATGAACAGAATGCTACATATATGATTTATATTCAGTCAAAATTTTGATATAGTTCCATTTATTCTGACATCTAGTATTACTGCTAAAAGTCTAGAAAATTTGGGGGCGGTCCTAAGATGATGGAGGAATAGGATGGGGAGACCACTTGCTCCCCCATGAGTTCATTGAAAGATCATTTGAACACTGAGCAAATACCACAAAACAACTTCTGAACACTGGCAGAGAAAACCAGGCACCCAGAAAGGCAACCCATTGTTTTCAGAAGGAGGTAGGACAAAAGATAAAAAGAGAGACAAAAGTTAGGGATGGAGACCTGTCTCAGGGAGGGAGTCATAAAATAGGAGAAGTTTCCAAACATCAGGAAACCCTCTCACCAGTGGGTCTGTGGGGAGTTTTGGAATCTCAGAGGGCAACATAACCGGGAGGAAAAAATAAATAAAACCCACAGATTACGTGCCTAATTGCAACTCCCAGCAAAGAAGTAGCCCAGATGCTTGTGTCTGCCACCAGCAAGAGTGAGCTGAACAGGGAGGCACAGGCTGCATTGCTTGGGGTAGGGATGGGGCCTGAATGCCCTGAGGACAATCTGAGGGAGCTAACGTGAGATAGCAACCCAAACTGTGGGATAGCCAGAGAGAGAGGAAAATAAAAAAGAGAGAGAGAGAGAGAACTTTCCCACGAAAAGCTCTAACCTAGGGCACTGCCAGGCCCACTCACAGAGCAAAGGACTGAGCGATCACCAGAGGAGAGCTAGCTGGCTGCGGACTGGCCCATGCCCGCCGGAGGCAGGGAGGCAGGCGGGCGACATCCAGAGCAGGAAGGCGAGGGGCAATCTCAGCCTCAGAGACGGCATCCCCTACCAAAATGCAAGCCTGCTCCTAGTTGCTAACCAAGTTTTCCTGGGATCCTGGATGGTCGACATCTGCCAGGAGGGTCGCAGCCAAAGAATAGCTCCCCAGAGGAAGCACACAGCACACCTGAGATGGCGTGCCCAATGAGCACCCAGGAAACTGAGCAGCTGGGATGGGGGAGGAGATAAGATGCACCCCGTGCCCCTCCCCCCCCAAACTGGGGAGAGTGTGCTCACCAAGCACCTGGTTGCCTGAGCTGCTTGGACCTGGGAAGGCACAAAACGGAGGCCCAACCAAGTCTGTGCCTTTGTGGAGTACCCGAGAACCTTAACCGGAGTGGCATAGACCTGGGAAGTGCGTGTAAACCAGGGCCTGCCTTAGACAGTTCCCCAGCAGAGCAACCTGGAACCTGAGCAGTGCAGACTGGGAAATCACACATGCCATGAGCGGGGGCAAACCCAGTGTGGCCCAGACACTGAAAGAAATCCCCAAACAAGTCAGTGATATTTGTTTGCAGTGTTCCTCCCTCCCTGCAGCACAACTGAACAAGTGAGCCTAAATAAATGACCACCTTCACCCCCTTGTGTCAGGGCAGAAGTTAGATACTAAAGAGACTTGCATGTATCATGTATGAAACGAGTCGCCAGTCCAGGTTCGATGCACGATACTGAATGCTTGGGGCTGGTGCACTGGGACGACCCAGAGGGATGGAATGGGGAGGGAGGAGGGAGGAGGGTTCAGGATGGGGAACACATGTATACCTGTGGCGGATTCATTTTGATATTTGGCAAAACTAATACAATTATGTAAAGTTTAAAAATAAAATAAAATTAAAAAAAATTAAAAAAAAATAAAGAGACTTGCAAACAGAGGAAGCCAAAATAAACAAAGAAGAAGGAATGGCTTTGGAAGTAACAGGTTCAACAGATTAAAACCCTGTAGTTAGCACTGGCTAAATTGGAAGGGACCTATAGACCTTGAGAAGAAGTGTAAGTTGAAACAAGGAACTATCTGAAACTGAACTGACCCCACATTGCCCTCAACAGCTCCAGAGAAATTCCTAGATATATTTTTCT
Organism: Bubalus bubalis; assembly: GCF_019923935.1. Classification (NCBI taxonomy): domain Eukaryota; kingdom Metazoa; phylum Chordata; class Mammalia; order Artiodactyla; family Bovidae; genus Bubalus; species Bubalus bubalis. The sequence goes on from NC_059176.1 coordinate 68,146,085, forward strand.
ATTATCATTAAATATTTTTTTAATTTTTAAGTCCTTTATTACTCCTTTGATTTTCATTTTTAAAACCTACTATTATTACCTTGAAGAAAAAAGATCCTATTTTTAAAGCAAATGTCATATTTTTAAAATAACTTTTGTGATTTTTTTTTAATATTATATTTTTGAGAATCTAACCTCTACTCTAGATTTTTAATCTTTGCTTTTTGGTATTTGTTATCAATTCTGTACCTTTAAGAATCCAATCTTCAGTACCCATTTTTACTTAGGAGTGTGATTGCTGGCTTGATTGCTCTCTCCCCTTTTGACTCTCCTTTTTCTCCCCCAGGTCACCTCTATCTCCTCCCTCCCCCTTCTTTTCTCTACTTAACTCTGTGAATGTCTTTGGGTGTTCTGGGCTGTGGAGAACACATAGGGAACTGATCACAGGCTAGCCTGGTCTCTCTCCTTTTGACTCTCCCTCCTCTCCTTCTGGTCACCTCTATCTTCTTCCTCCCTCTTCTCTTCTCTATGGAACTCTGTGAACCTCTCTGAGTGTTCCAGACTGTGGAGAGCAAATAGGGAATTGACTACTGGCTAGATTGCTCTATCCTCTTTTGATTCCCCCTCTTCTCATCCTGGTTACCTTATCTCCCTCCTCCCTCTTCTCTTCTTCATGTAACTCTGTGTACCTCTCTGCATGTCCCCAACTGTGGAGAATCTTTTCACCATTTACCTAGATGTTTTATCATCACTGCTGTATGGATGGAAAAGTCTTGAGGCTACTATAAGAATAAGACTGAGAGCCAGAGGCAGGAGGATTAAATTCAAAACTTGAGAACACAAGAAAACTCCTGACTCCAGGGAACATTAATTGACAAGAGCTCATCCAAAAGCCTCCGTTCCTACACTGAAACCAAGCTCCAACCAAGGGCTAACAAGTTACAGAGCAAGACATAGCAAACTAATTTTACAACAAAGCAAGAACATAACCCTGAGCATAAAATACAGGTGGCCAAAAGTCACACCAAACCCACAGACACCTCAAAACTCACTACTGGACACTTCATTGCATTACAGAGAGAAGAGATCCAGCTCCACCTACCAAAACACCAATGTAAGCTTCCCTAACCAGGAAACCTTGACAAGCCACTCGTCCAACCCCACTCACAGGGAGGAACCTCCATAATAGAGAGGAACCACAAACTTCCTGCATATAGAAAGGCCACCCCAAACACAGCAACCTAAACAAGATGAAAAGGCAGAGAAATATTCAGCAGGTAAAGGAACATGATAAAGCCCACCAAACCAAAAAAGGAGGAGACAGGGAGTCTACCTGAAGAAGAATTTAGAATAATGATAGTAAAAATGATCCAAAATTTTGAAAACAAAATGGAGTTACAGAGAAATAATTTGGAGACAAAGATTGAGAAGATGCAATAAAAGTTTAACAAGGACCTAGAAGAAATAAAAAAGAGTCAGTCAATAATGAATAATGCAATAACTGACATCAAAAGCACTGTGGAGGGAACCAACAGTAGAATAACTGAGGCAGAAGATAGGCTAAGTGAGGTGGAAGATAGAATGCTGGAAATAAATGAAATAGAGAGGAAAAAAGAAAAAAGAATTAAAAGAAATGAGGACAACCTCAGAGACCTCTGGGGGCAATGTCAAATGCCCCAACATTCAAATCATAGGAGTCTCAGAAGAAGAAGACTAAAAGAAAGGCCATGAGAGAACACTTGAGGAGATAATAGTTGAAAATGTCCCTAAAATGGGGAAGGAAATAGCCAACCAAATCCAAGAAATCCAGAGAGTCCCAAACAGGATAAACCTAAGGCGAAACATCTATGACACATATTAATCAAATTAACAATGATCAAACACAAAGAATAAATACTAAAAGCAGCAAGGGGAAAACAACAAATAACCCACAAGGGGATCCCCATAAAGATAACAGCTGATCTTTCAATAGAAATTCTTCAAGCCATAAGGGAATGGCAGGACATACTTAAAGTGATGAAAGAGAAAAACCTACAACCCAGATTACTGTACCCAGCAAGGATCTCATTGGAATATAAAGGAGAAATCAAAAGCTTTACACACAAGCAAAAGCTCAGAGAATTCAGCACCACCAAACCAGCTCTCCAACAAATGCTAAAGGATCTTCTCCAGACAGGAAACACAGAAAAGGTTTATAAACTCGAACTCAAAACAACAAAATAAATGGCAACGGGATCATATTTATCAATAATTACCTTAAATGTAAATGGGTTGAATGCCCCAACCAAAAAACAAATACTGGCTGAATGGATACAAGACCCCTTATATATGCTGTCTAGAAGAGACCCACCTCAAACCTAGGGACACATACAGGTTGAAAGTGAAGGGCTGGAACAAGATATTTCACGCAAATGGAGACTAAAGAAAGCAGAAGTAGCAATACTCATATCAGATAAAATAGACTTTGAAATAAAGGCTGTGAAAAGAGACAAAGAAGGATACTACATAATGATCAAAGGATCAATCCAAGAAGAATATATAACAATTATAAATATATAAGCACCCAACATAGGAGCACCACAATATGTAAGCAAATGCTAACACATATGAAAGGGGAAATTAACAGTAACACAATAATAGTGGGAGATTTTAATATCACACTCACACCTATGGATAGATCAACTAAACAGAAAATTAGCAAGGAAACACAAACTTTAAATGATACAATGGACCAGTTAGACCTAATTGATATCTATAGGACATTTCACCCTAAAACAATGAATTTCACCTTTTTCTCAAGTGCATACGGAACCTTCTCCAGGATATATCACATCCTGGGACGTAAATCTAGCCTTGGTAAATTAAAAAAAAAAAAAAAGAAATCATCTCAAGCATCTTTTCTGATCACAATGCAGTAAGATTAGATGTCAACTACAGGGAAAAAAACTATTAAAAACACAAACATATGGAGGCTAAAAACACATTTCTGAATAACCAACAAATCACAGAAGAAATCAAAAAAGGAATCAAAATATGCATAGAAATGAATGAAAATGAAAACACAACAACCCCAAAGCTATGGGATTCAGTAAGAGCAGTGCTAAGGGGAAAATTCATAGCAATACAAACCTACCTCAAGAAACAGGAGAGAAATCAAATAAATAACCTAACTTTACATCTAAAACAACTAGAAAAAGAAGAAATAAAGCACCCCAGGGTTAGTAGAAGGAAAGAAATAATAAAAATTAGGGCAGAAATAAATACAAAAGAAACAAAGAAGACCATAGCAAAAATCAACAAAGCTAAAAGCCGGTTCTTTGAGAAGATAAATAAAATAGACACACCATTAGCCAGACTCAACAAGAAAAGAAGAATCAGTATACTAATGCATATATATGGAATTTAGAAAGATGGTAACAATAACCCTGTGTACGAGACAGCAAAAGAGACACTGATGTATAGAACAGTCTTATGGACTCTGTTGGAGAGGGAGAGGGTGGGAAGATTTGGGAGAATGGCATTGAAACATGTGTAATATCATGTATGAAACGAGTTGCCAGTCCAGGTTCGAGGCACGATACTGGATGCTTGGGGCTGGTGCACTGGGACGACCCAGAGGGATGGTGTGGGGAGGGAGGAGGGAGGGGGGTTCAGGATGGGGAGCATATGTATACCTGTGGCGGATTCGTTTTGATGTTTGGCAAAACTAATACAGTGTTTCAGGTTTAAAAATAAAATAAAATAATAAAATAAAATAAAAACAAAAAAAAAAAAAAGAAGAATCAAATCAACAAAATTAGAAATGAAAATGGAGAAATCACAATGGACAACACAGAAATACAAAGGATCGTAAGAGACTACTATCAGCAACTATATGCCAATAAAATGGACAACTTGGAAGAAATGGACAAATTCTTAGAAAAGTATAACTTTCCAAAACTGAACCAGGAAGAAATAGAAAATCTTAACAGACCCGTCACAAGTACATAAAATGAAACTGTAATCAGAATTCTTCCAAAAAACAAAAGCCCAGGACCAGATGGCTTCAAAGCTGAATTCTACCAAAAATTTAGAGAAGAGCTAACCCCTATCCTACTCAAACTCTTCCAGAAAATTGCAGATGAAGGTAAACTTACAAACTCATTCTATAAGGCCACTATCACCCTAATATCAAAACCAGACAAAGATGCCACAAAAAAGAAAACTACAGGCCAGTATCACTAATGAACATAGATGCAAAAATACTTAACAAAATTCTAGCAAACAGAATCCAAAAACATATTAAAAAGATCATACATCATGACCAAGTGGGCTTTATCACAGGGATGCAAGGATTCTTCAATATTCACAAATCAATCAATGTGATACACCACATTAACAAATTGAAAGATAAAAATCATATGATTATCCCAATAAATGCAGAGAAAGCCTTTGACAAAATTCAACATCCATTTATGATAAAAACCTTCCAGAAAATCAGGCATAGAAGGAATGTACCTCAACATAATAAAAGCCATATGTGATAAACCCACAGCAAACATTATCCTCAATGGTGAAAAACTGAAAGCATTTCCCCTAAAGTCAGGAACAAGACAAGGGTGCCCACTATCACCACTACTATTCAACATAGTTTTGGAAGTTTTAGCCACAGCAATCAGAGAATAAAAAAATAAATAAATAAAAGGAATCCAGATGGAAAAGAAGTAAAACTCTCACTGTTTGCAGATGACATGATCCTCTACATAGAAAACTCTAAAGACTCCACCAGAAAATTACTAGAGCTAATCAATGAATATAGTAAAGTTGCAGGATATAAAATTAACACACAGAAATCCCTTACATTCCTATACACTAACAATGAGAAAACAGAAAAAGAAATTAAGGAAACAATTCCATTCACCATTGCAATGAAAAGAATAAAATACTTAGGAATAAATCTACCTAAAGAACTGTGGTGTTGGAGAAGACTCTTGAGAGTCCCTTGGACTGCAAGGAGATCCAACCAGTCTATTCTGAAGGAGATCAGCCCTGGGATTTCTTTGGAAGGAATGATACTAAAGCTGAAACTCCAAACTTTGGCCACCTGATGCGAAGATCAGACTCATTTGAAAAGACCCTGATGCTGGGAAAGATTGAGGGCAGGAGGAGAAGGGGACAACAGAGGATGAGATGGTTAGATGGCATCACAGACTCTATGGACATGGGTTTGGGTGGACTCCAGGAGTTGGTGATGGACAGGGAGCCCTGGAGTGCTGCAGTTCATGGGGTCACAAAGAGTTGGGCATGACTGAGCAATTGAACTGAACTGAAATAAAGAAAAGACCTATATATAGAAAACTATAAAACATTGATGAAAGAAATCAAAGATGACACAAATAGAAGGAGTAATATACCATGTTCATGGATTGGCAGAATCAATATAGTGAAAATGAGTATACTATCCAAGGCAATCTATAGATTCAATGCAATCCCTATCAAACTACCAATGGTATTTTTCAGAGACTAGAACAAATAATTTCACAATTTGTATGGAAATACAAAAAAACCTCGAATAGCCAAAGCAATCTTGAGAAAGAAGAATGGAATGGGAGGAATCAACCTGCCTGACTTCAGGCTATACTTCAAAACAACAGTCATTAGACAGTATGGTACTGGCACAAAAAGAGAAACTTAGATCAGTGGAACAACATAGAAAGCCCAGAGATAAATCCACGTACCTATGGACACTTTTTCTTTGACAAAAGAGGCAAGAATATACAATGGAGAAAGGACAATATCTTTAACAAGTGGTGCTGGGAAAACTGGTCAACCACTTGCAAAAGGATGAAACTAGAACACTTTCTAACACCATACACAAAAATAAACTCAAAATGGATTAACGATCTAAACGTTAAGACCAGAAACTATAAAAATCCTAGAGGAAAACAAGGGAAAAATACTCTCGGATGTAAATCATAGCTGGATCCTCTATGACCTACCTCCCAGAATATTGGAAATAAAAGCAAAAAAAACCAAAAAACAAAAAACAAAAAAAACCAAGTGGGACCTAATTAAACTTAAACGCTTTTGCACAATGAAGGAAACGATAAGCAAGGTGAAAATACAGCCTTCAGAATGGGAGAAAATAATAGCAAATGAAGCAACTGACAAATAATTAATCTAAAAAAAAAAATACAAGCAACTCCTGCAGCTCAATTCCAGAAAAATAAGCAACCCAATCAAAAAATGGGCCAAAGAACTAAACAGACATTTTTCCAAAGTAGACATACAGATAGCTAACAAACACCTCAAAAGATGCTCAATATAACTCATTATCAGAGAAATGCAAATCAAAGCCACAATGAGGTACCATCTCGCACCAATCAGAATGGCTGCTATTCAAAAAGTCTACAAACAATAAATGCTGGAGAGGGTGTGGAGAAAAGGGAACCCTCTTACACTGTTGGTGGGAATGCAAACTAGTAGTGCCACTATGGAGAACAGTGTAGAGATTCCTTAAAAAAGTGGAAATAGACCTGCCATATGACCCAGAAATCCTATTTCTGGGCATACACACTGAGGAAACCAGAATTGAAAGAGACACGTGTACCCCAATGTTCATTGCAGCACTGTTTACAATAGCCAGGACATGGAAGCAACCTAGATGTCCATCAGAAGATGAGTGGATAAGAAAGCTGTGGTACATATACACAATGGAATATTAGTCAGCTATTAAAAAGAATGCATTTGAATCAGTTCTAATGAGGTGGATGAAACTGGAGCCTATTACACAGAGTGAAGTAAGTCAGAAAGAAAAATACCAATACAGTACACTAACACATATACATGGAATTTAGAAAGATGGTAATGATGACCATATGCAAGGCAGAAAAAGAGACACAGATATAAAGAAAAGACTTTTGGACTTTGTGGGAGAAGGTGAGGGTGGGATGATTTGAGAGAATAGCACTGACACATGTATATTATCATATGTGAAATAGATTGCCAGTCCAGGTTCGATGCATGAGACAGGGTGCTCAGGGCTGGTGCACTGGGATGCCCCCTGGGGATGGTGTGGGGAGGGAGGTACGAAGGGGATTCAGGATGGGGAACACATGTACACCCATGGCTGATTCATGTGAATGTATGGCAAAAAAACCACCACAATATTGTAAAGTAATTAGCTTTCAATTAAAATTTTTAAAAAGTCTAGAAAACTTATTACTTTAGTGATTTTAAAAAATTGAATAAGGCTTGACACTTTTAATCCACTTCTGAAAATATAAAGAAATATTATGTCTTAAAAAGAAAACAACAGGAAATTAACATGTCATACAGTACTATTTTCCCAGATGGTGCTAGCGGTAAAGAACCTGCCTGTCAATGCAGGAGGCATAAGAGTTGCAGGTTTGATCCCAGGGGTTGGGAAGATCCCTTGGAGGAGAGTATGACAACCCACTCAAGTGGGTTCTTGCCTAGAAAATCCTATGGACAGAGGGGCCTGGCAGACTACAGTCCATAGGGTCGCAAAGAGTCAGACACCACTGAAGCAACTTGGCATGCACAGTATTATTAACTAAAGTACAGATTTTGTTCAAAGTTCATGAAATTATGTTAGTGTCCATTATTTATTTTCATACCTTATTCAAGATTTCACATTGTATTTGAGCAACTTCAACTTTATGCAACAAATTCTGATAAATTCTCTTTTCATTTTTATTCTGTTTTAAATATTTTCTAATTTTCCTTGTTATGGCTTCTTAGATACATCCCTCATTCAAAAGTGGACATTTAATTTCCCAAAACACAGGGTATTAAAAGTTTCTTTGATATTAATTTCTCATTTTGATGTAATTTCTCATTTAAATGCTTTCTTCTCTGTAATCACCCTCTGTGTCTTTTCAGTCTTTTTACCTTCCTGAGGTTTTTGATGGCTAAGTCAAAGATCTCTGTTGGTAAATGTCACATTGCACTTGAAAATATGTGGGTTATTTTTAAGTATATTTTGATACTGATTTCTAACATAATTCTACAGTGATAAGAGAACAGACTCTATGATTTCAGTACCTTTAGAACACGAACTTTTTGCACCTTGTTTTATGTCCTTGAATATGTTCCAGTGTCTCCTGGTTTATAATTTATGGAAACATGAATAGAATTTGCACCCTGCTGTTGTGTGAAATAAAACACATTTATATTTTATTTTTATATTTATATATGTAGTTTCAGCTAAGGTAACTAAACTACTCTTTATTTTGTCATATGGATTTCAGTTACTTTCCAGTGTCTCTATTTCAGACAGAAGAAATCTCTTTAACATTTCTTGTAGAAAATATCTTACAGCAAGAAATTTCTTGTTTTTTTTTTTTTTTTTTTTTAATTCTTCATCTGTGATTGTCAATTTCTCCCCTTTGAAATGATGGTTTTTTGTAGATACAGAATTCTTGGTTGAGATTTTTTTCCCATAATTTTGAGCATGTCATCACATGCCTTCTGGTCTGCATGGCTTATTAGAAGTCAATTTTTAAACTTACTGAGTCATTTTTCTCTTTGTTTTTATCATTCAGCAGTTTGACTGTGATGTGTATGGGTCTGGATCTCTTAGAGTTTATTCTTACTTGGAATTTGCTGATCTTCTTGGATGTGGAGTGAGTGAAGTCACTTAGTCATGTCTGACTCTTTGCAACCTCCTGGACCGTAGCCTACCAGGTCCCTCCATCCATGAGATTTTCTAGGCAAGAGTACTGGAGTGGCCTGGAGATTAATGTTTTTCATCAAGCTTTGAAAGATTTTAGTTATTATGTTCTCTCTTTCTTCTAATATTTCTCTTTCTTCTCCTTCTAGGGCTCTAATATATAAGTCTATTGGTATATTTCATGATATCTCAGTTTTCTGTAGCTCAGTTTATTTTTCTTTATTATTTTTCCTTCTACATACTGTATAATCTCAACTGAGCTATCTTTAGGTTCATTAACTTTTCTATTTACTCATCTCTGCTGTGATAACTTCTCTTGTATAATTTCAATTTTAGTTATTTTATTTTTTAGGTCCAGAGTTTGCATGTGGTCTTTTATTAATTTCTATTTATTGGTACTGTGCATTTTTCTTATACTTCCTTTTCATTTTTTAGATATGCTTTACTTCAGCTCTTTGAATAGACTTTTACTAGCTAATTTAATGTATTTGTCTATTAAGTCCAACACTGACCTGCCTCAGAGATATTTTCTATTGAAAATAGAAAATTTTCTACTGAAATATAGAAAATTTCTATATTTTCTATCTGGTGTATGGGCCATAATTTTCTGTTTCTTTGAATGCCTTGTATTTTTTGTTGCTGTTGTTGAAAATTGAATGTTTTATATATAATGTGGCAACTCATTTTTCTGTTTTTCTCAATTCCAAAAGTTTATTGTTGTTTGTTGTTATTGCTGTTTGTCTTAAAAATGATCTTCATGGACTAACTGTGTAAAGTCTCTATTCCCAGCAGTAGGTGGACACTGAAGTTTTTGCTTAGTTATCTTAGTGGTCAGCTATTAATTAGACCAAGATTACCTTCAATGACTCTAATAAATACATCTCTCACCCTTTCTTAAGGGTGTGTTTGTGTGTGTGTGTGTGTGTTGGGGCTTACATTTAAGCCCCAGGTAGGTCACAGCACTTCCTTAGCCTTCTTCACCTTTTGATTGGACAGATCCTCAAAGAAAGCCAAAGGCAGGATTACCTGGTGATACAGTGGCTAAGAATCTGCCTGCCAATGAAGGGGACACAGGTTCAACCCCTGGACCAGGAAGTTTCTGCATGTCATGGGTTAACTGAGCCCATGCACCACAACTACTGAGCCCACACTCTAGAGCCTGTGAGCGGCAGCTACTGAAGCCCATGTGCCTAAAGCCTGTGCTCTGCAAGAAGATAAGCCATGGCAGTGAGAAACTCATGCACCACAACAAACACCCAGCACAGCCAAAAAGTAATTAATTAACAAAAAGAAAGCCAGAGGCAATTGATTAGGTCCTATTCAAGTGTTTCATATTCAGGCAAGCAACTCTGCACAAGTATGTAGCTTTCTAGATCAAAAAGAATTTTCACAAGTTTTCACAAGTATTTTGTTCATCTCATTTCCAAGATTTCTTTTTTTAGTTTTTTGGTCACATTCTTTAACCCAGTTGCTATCAACACTTTAAGGACATGTCACACTAAAAAATTTCCATGGGTTCCTTTTGGTTGCTCTTCTGGAATAGGGCTTACTCTACTGGGTGAGCTCTGAGTTAGCCCTTCCCCCTTGCTACAGATACACACAGCACAAATACAAGTCCTGTAAACAGGACTGTTTTAGGGAGCTACCAGAGAGGTCAATGTAATAATTTTCTGAGGACAGGACTTTTGGGGGATCTCCAAACCTGTTCTTCCACTGATGGCTGCTGGTCTACTATTTTCAAGCCTGCCATAGTGCTAGGGAGAGAGGTATTGGAAGTTGGCAAGTTAAAATGTTACAAAGCTTGCTGTCCTTGGTGAATGTCAGCCAGTTTTCTTGAATAAATGTTTTTTGAAATTCTACAAAACTTTGGTTAATTTACAGAGTTCTTAAAAAATAATTTTGACCATTTTATCAGGGTTCCTGTTAATTTTATAGAGAAGCAAGTTATTTGAAGGTTTTTCACTTTGACTTTCTGGAGGTGTTTTACCTACATTCATTGATTTTTAAATGTTAACCAACCTTGCAGTTCTTGGATAAGCCTCACTTGGCCATACAGTATTTCTATATATTGTCAAATTTCATTTACTAAAATTTTGATTATATTTTTTTATTTTTTTTTTTAATTTAATTTAATTATTTTTTAACTTTACAATATTGTATTGGTTTTGCCATATATCAAAATGAACCCACCACAGGTATACATGTGTTCCCCATCCTGAACCCTCCTCCCACCTCCCTCCCCATACCATCCCTCTGGGTCATCCCAGTGCACAAGCCCCAAGCATCCAGTATCATGCATCGAACCTGGACTGGAGACTCGTTTCATATATGATATTATACATGTTTCAATGCCATTCTCCAAATCATCCCACCCTCTCCCTCTCCCACAGAGTCCAAAAGACTGTTCTATATATCAGTGTCTCTTTTGCTGTCTCGTATACAGGGTTATCGTTACCATCTTTCTAAATTCCATATATATGCATTAGTATACTGTATTGGTGTTTTTCATTTCCATTTATGCTCAAGAGGAATTTTTAAATATTTTTTAAATGGCATGCTTTTTTAAAAAAAAATCAAGGTAAAGCTGTTCATACAGAATGAGTAGAAAAGTATTTCTTTCTTTCAAATTTTATAGACAATTGTGTATATTGGTATTTTTTTTTTTAAATTTCTTCTGAAGCTTTATGGACCTAGAGTTTTCTTTATGGAAAGGATTTTAACCACAAGCTTAATTATTTCATTAGTAGGGTTATTCAGATTATCTACTCTTCATGATTGAATTTTTGTAGTTTGTGTCCTTCAATAAATTTTTCCATTTTATTTTATAATTAAACAGGACTCTATGGGGTCATCCCAGGACAGGCCCCTCCCCCCATATCTTCTGTCTGCCTCTTATTTGTAGAAAATGTACAGTCTCTCAGGACTCCCTTGAGTCACAAAGGTCTGGCTCAAGAATTAATGATTGAAAGGATGTGAACATGTAGTGACAAAAGTAGCATTTGGGCCAGGAGAATTGCTAACAATTTAAAAAGTAAACCAGTTGTATGGCAGTCACAGACTTTGGCATATGGCAGTCACTTAGTTTCTCTCTGAAGTACCTAAATAACAGTATCTGATGCACTGAGTTGTTTTATAGATGCTAAAACATCCACCAAGTGGAAGATGTTAACTACTTGATGACCATGAACATGTAGCCCCCAGACTTACTAAATCCTGAGGACTGATAATGTTAACCCTTGTGGCACCACACTGTTACTGCATCATCAGCCAGTAAGAGGGTTCTGCACAAGCTGATCACACACCTTGTGACTCCTCTCCCTCACTTGCTTTTAGGTGGGGAGGGATGTGGAAGGAGGGTACATGATGGAGGGGACAAATGCATGCCTGTGGTCAATTCATATTGATATATGCCAAAAACCATCACAATATTGTAATTATCCTCCAATTGAAATAAATAAATTAAAAAAAATTATTCCCTAAAACCCACTGGGGAATTAGGTATTATAGTCTTTGGACTGAGACAGTATCCCTGACTTCATGGCACTGTGCATCTACTAACAGAAAATAAATATACAAATAAGGGGTTTTGAGAAGGTATATTTAAAGTAAAAACATGTTTTCCATTGTAACTATGGATGCTTGCTATTCAGATGCTTGCTCAATGTTTGTTAATGACTGAGGTTCTAGAGTTCATTTAAATATCTGGCTAAGCCAATTTCCTTTTTAATCTATAACTATTTTTTAGTTATTAATCAGCTCTTTAGAATTATATTCTATAGTGCTAGAGAATATATACATAAATAAACAATACATAATAAACACAAACATAAATACTACTTGATAGAATTTGTGACAGAGGTTTGTCAAGATAAACATTTGCTTATTCTTAGGGCATTAATGTCACAGTCCTAGGTAACACATAATCTTCAACATAGCTTGCCAGGAAATATATGGACTACTCTTTTTGGTGAGGCATATTTTAAGTTTTGGGAAGAAATAATGATGATGCCATATATGATATTGATATTTCATATTTCTCCATTTAATATCTCTAAATAATACTCTTTTTCTAGTACAATACAATATTGAAAATTGAACTATTTTGTGTTTCAAAAGGAACAACATTTATCATATAAAAACTTCATGGTCTTGAAGAGATCTAAAAAGTTCATGTATAACTTTCCATGTTGCAAAAATGAATGACAACTAATTTATGTTATTCAAACAACTAATTTATGCTAAAGCAGAAAAAAATATGGTGCACTGAGATCACAAAACTTATGAATTATCATGTTGGTATCCTGAAATCCCAACAACTAAAAAGATGAGGAGAATCTCAAAATATTTTGGCACATATAGAATTTTACTACAATAATTTTTTGATCCACTATGAAATTGCCAAAAATTCTCTAAAATTTGACATTTTTCCATCAAAGCAGAAAAAAGTCAAAACAAAAGAAGAAGTTATAAAGATTTAATAATGTAAGTGACTTTAGTGAGCAAAAGGACACATCACCAAAATATTCTCAAGATAAACAGAGAAACCTCAGGACCTGGTACAGAGCATATGATAAATGAATTTCAAATAGCTACTCACCCCATCCTCTGAAGTGGAAGTCCTGATTCCAGTCCTGCTGTCTCAGCAAAGCATGACAAAAAGGAAAGCAGAGTCTTAGAAAATATTCAATAGCAGAAATAACAAAGAACTAAAATTTGGTTCTATTACCATTATTTACTGCATGCATGTGGTGCTCCCTTCTTTAAGTCCAACTTTAATGAGACTTTCAGTACCTATCACAGTTGCTTGTCCCCTTCTTAATTTAACCTTTTTCATTTCCTCATTCATTACTCAAGAACTATTTTCTATATACAAGTATATTTGTTGTTTTTTAAGTGCTTTAGTCATATCCGACTCTTTTGCAGCCCCATGGACTGTAGCCCACCTGGCTCCTCTGTAGTCCACCAGGCTCATCTGTCTGGGATTTCCCAGGCAAGAATACTGGCTGCTGCTGCTGCTGCTGCTAAGTCGCTTCAGTCATGTCCGACTCTGTGCGACCCCATAGACGGCAGCCCACTAGGCTCCTCTGTCCCTGGGATTCTCCAGGCAAGAATACTGAAGTGGGTTGTCATTTCCTTCTCCAATGCAAGAAAGTGAAAAGTGAAAGTGAAGTCGCTCAGTCGTGTCCGACTCAGCGACGCCATGGACTGCAGTCTACCAGGCTCCTCCATCCATGCGATTTCCAAGCAAGAGTACTGGAGTGGGTCGCCAGTGCCTTCTCCGAATACTGGAGTGGGTTGCAATTTCCTTCTCTAGGGGATCTTTCTGACCCAGGGATTAAATCCACATCTCCTGCATTGGCAGGTGGGTTCTTTACCACTGATCCACCAGGAAAGCCACACATGTATATATATAGTCATGTTTATGACTCTTTATTCAAAGAGCAAAATAAAGCAAAATTGATCACTATATCATAACGGTATATAATGCCCTATAGGATAGGACACTAATGCCCTTTTCTTTGAGGAAGAAAAAAGCACACTAAGACTGGCATGTTGTCACTGAGGGGTCACCACATAGAGCCAGGCTCTGAGAGTCTTACTTGTCCGGTTAGAGGGGCATTCATCTGGACCTCAGATTGACATCTGGAATGAGTCCCTCAGCATCCTCAGACAGTTTTTCTCATCATCGATCCAGACAAGCACCCTCCCAACAAATAAGCATTTCCATAGCCAGGCTCATTTCCTTCAGGCTTACCTACTGCATTATGAATAAAGAACAGTATCTGGTATAGTAAATGTTATATTTAGTTCCTGAATAATGAAATTCTTATATATATATATATAATGAAATATATATACATATATAATGAAATATATATATATATATGAGGAAAACTGTGACTTTTAATTTTTCGGATAAAATTAGATAAAATCTATTGGGAAAATAAAGAAAATTTAACTAAAAATTTGAAAAGTAAATAATGTAGCCAAGTTATATGTAGTATAATTACAGTACAAATATAAGTAGAAGCATCTATGTTCTGAATGTGCCAGATAAAAAAAGTAACAATGTTTAGCATATTTGCATTTAATTACAAGATTATTGTCATTCAATACAAAATGGTGAAGAGAGGAAATATGACAATGACTCTCCAAAATTATTCATGTTACTGTTTATAAAAAAGGTTCTAAAAAGGGAAGAAACAATAATCAGCATTCCTTGAACCATATAGAGACATTCACAAGAAAAGATATATCTATCATAAAAGTATTCTCCCTTGAGTCTCTGAAAGAAGGACCTTACAGACATTGACTATTGACATCATTAGTCATAAAACACATAAGAATTACAACTGTACCAGTGTAGCTGCTCACTTTCCTTCCTTGAAAATAACTTGTTCACTTGAAAGCACGGTAACTTGTTCTAGTTTTTGACCTGCAGCAAAACACCACAAAGAAAATAGATCAGATCAAACCATGCATGATTCCATTTTAATCATATGGGTATTTCTTTCCACAAACTTCACAGTTGCTTCATGCACTGTCACCCTTCCTATTTCACTTGTCCACTTGTTCCCTCTCTGAGTTTTTTACTTTTTGCAAATAGCCTATAATCCTCTCTACTGAACTATGCAAATGACAGAGCAGTTATCTGAAATGGAAAATTCTAAAGTTGTATCTAATAAAGACTATATAATATATAAGTACCTTATGATATAAAAATATCCTGTGATTAAAAAATGCAATGCATGTGGTAGGGGTATTGAGAGATATTTGAGGAAGTTATCAATTAAGCCAGTTCTGGGTTAGACAAGTGTTACTTGTCTAAGGCCACTTGGATGGATTTCAGTAACCCTGATACTTATGCTCATCCTTGATCCAGACAGGACAACTACCAACCAATAAGCATTCCTTACACCATACTAATTCTCTTGAGAATTTACCATTTGCATCCAGCTTATAGGGAAAACAGCATAGGTGGGTATTCGACTTGATTTTAGTAACTTTGGTTATACTGGCAATTCCAGAAGGATCCCAAGATTCCTCTGTCTAAAAAGATACATGAAGTGGTATTGCAGTGAGGTGATTTTCAGTGCTGATATGTATATTTGGTATAATAGAAACAATCGAACCCAGGTCTAAAGAAACAGTAGTTAACTGTGAACTTGGGTTATATCACCTAAAAGATTATAAAAGTATGCAAAGTATTCAATGTGATACTTCTTCTACCTGATAGATTTATACTCCATAGCCACAGAAGACGTGTTCATATTGAAACACATAGGATAGGATACATTTTTTAACAAAAGACAGGAAACAATTAACAAAATGAAAATAAGTACATAATTACCAATCATTACTTTAGTTGTAATGGACTGAGTATTCCACTCAAAAGACATATAACGGTGCTAAATAAATATAAAAACAGGATACACACACACACACACACACACACACACTATATACTACCTATAAACTCATTTCAGATTGAAAGATATAATCAGACTGAAAATAAGGAATAAAAACAGGTATTCCATGTGAATGGAAAAAAAGGAAATCTTGAATAGCAATACTTACATCAGACAAAATAGACTTAAAACAGACTGTATAAGAAACAAAGAGGGACATTATATAATGATTAAGTGATCAACCTAGCAATAAGATATAACAATAGAAAATATCTATGCACTCAAAATAGGATCATCTAAAAACATAAAGCAAATAGTGACAACCATAAAGAAAGAAACTGACAGTAATAAAATAATAGTACAGGACTTCTAGGCTTCCCTGCTGCCTTAGATGGTAAAGAATCTACCTGCAACACAGGAGACCTGGGTTCAATCCCTGGGTCAGGAAGATCACCTGGAGAAGGGAATGGCTACCCACTTCAGTATCCTTGCCGAGACAATCCCATGGACCGAGGAGACTGGCAGGTTGCAAAGAGTCAAACATGACTGAGAGACTAACACACACATAGGACTTGTATACCACAATTACCTCAATGGACAGATAGATCATCCATACAGAGAATCAATGAGGAAACATTGGGCTTAAATGAAATGTTAGATCATGTAGCCTTAATAGATATATGTAGAACATTCTACCCAAAAGCAGCAAAATAAATATTATTTTCAAATACACATGGAACATTCTCCAGGATGGATCACGTGCTAGGCCACAAAGATGTCTCAATAATTTAAGAAAATTGAAATCAGATCAAGCATTTTTTCCAATCACAATCACAAAATATACTAGAAATCAATTACAAGAAAAATGGCACAGAATGCAAAAACTTGGGGTCTAAACAATAAAAACAACAACCCTATATGCAAGACAACAAAAGAAACACAGATAGATGTAAAGAACAGACTTTTGGACTCTGGGAGAAGGTAAGGGTGGGATGATTTGAGAGAATAGCATTGAAACATGTATATTACTATATGTGAAATAGATGACCAGTCCAAGTTCAACGCACGAAACAGGGCACTCAAAGTTGGTGGGATGGGATGGGGAGGGAGGTGGGAGAGGGCTTCGGGATGGGGAGAAACATGACAACCATGGCTGATTCATGTCAATGTATGGCAAAAACCACCACAATATTGTAAAGTAATTAGCCTCCAACTAAAACAAATAAAAAAATAATATACCTGAAGACAAATGAAAATCTAAAGACAACATTCCAAAATATTAGCTGCAAAGCAGTTCTAAGATGAAGGTTTATAGTTACACAAACCTACTTCAGAAAACAATCACATCTCAAACAATATAAAGTTACATCTAAAGGAACTAGAAAAAAGAGCAAACAAACCCAAAAGTTATTAAAAGAAAAGAAATAATAAAGATAAAAGTGGAAATAATAACAGAGAATAAGAAATAATAGAAAATTCAATGATACCAAGAATCCCCAAGAAAGAGCGCAGGTTCAAATAAAATCAGTAATAAAAATAAAAAATTACAATCAGCACCACAGAAATACAAAATATCATAAGAGATTATTATGAACAATGCTGCTGCTGCTAAGTTGTGTCAGTCATGTCCAACTCTGTGTGACCCCATAGATGGCAGCCCACCAGGCTCCTCTGTCTCTGGGATTCTCCAGGCAAGAATACTGGAGTGGGTTGCTATTTCCTTCTCCAGTGCATGAAAGTGAATATTGAAAGTGAAGTCGCTCAGTCGTGTCTGACGCTTCACGACCCCATGGACTGTAGCCTACCAGGCTCCTCTGTCCATGGGATTTCCCAGGCAAGAGTACTGGAGTGGGGTGCCATTGCCTTCTCTGACTATGAACAATATACACCAATAAAATGTAAAACCTAGAAAAAAATGAATCAATTCCTTATACAATCTGCCCAGATAGAATCAGAAAAAAACAGACAGTATAAACACCAAATTAGCAGTAATAAAAAAGAATCATTAATTTAAAACTTCTAACAAAAATGTCAAGGACTAGATGGCTTCCTAATTCCTAGGATTTAGCCTAGGAATGCAAGGTGGTTCAATATTCACAAATTAATCAATGTGGAATAAAAATCATAAAAACCTTCTCAATAGATTCAGAGAATGCTTTTGACAAAATTCAACATCCATTTAATAAAAATTCCAACAAATTAGGTATAAAATAAACACAACAAAATAAAGGCCATTTATGACAAGCCTACAGCTAACATCAATTCAGTGGTGAAAAATTAAATACATCTCTGAGATCAGGAGCAAGACAAGGATACCCATTTTTACCACTTTTATTTAGCATAGTATTGGAAGTCCTAGCCACAAAAATCAGACAAAAAGTAAAACTAAATTGGAAAGAAGTAAATCTGTCACTGTTTACAGATGACAGGATGCTATATATAAAAACTTCTCAAGACATCACCAAACAACTACTGGAAATCTTCAGTGGCTTTAGTAGAGTCACAGGACACAATATTGATGAAAAAAATCTGTTACATTTCTATATACTGATAGTGAAGTCTCTCACTTCAGTATTATGTCTGACTCTTTGCAACTCCATGGACTGTAGCCTACCAGGCTCCTCCATCCATGGAATTTTTCAGTCAAGGGTACTGGAGTAGGTTGCCATTTCCTTCTCCAGAGGATCTTTCCAACCCAGGGATTGAACCCGGGTCTCCCACATTGCAGGCAGATGCTTTACCATCTGAGCCACCAGGGAAGCAGCATATACTGATAACAAAGTATCAAAAGAGAAATTAAGAAAATAATCTGATTTATAATTGCATCAAAAAGGATAAAATATCCTGGCATAACTCTAACCAAGGAGGTAAAAATCTTGCACTCAAAAAATGATAAGACTGATGAAAGAAATTGAAGATGACACAAATAAATGGAAATACACTTCATGCTTATAGATTGGAAGAATTAGTATTTTTAAAATGATCATTGTATGCAAGCCAACCTTAGATTCAATTAAATCCCTATGAAAATACCAATGGTATTTCTTTTTTTACAGAGCTAGAACAAGTAATTCTAAAATTTGGAAACTTGACTCCAACTAACCAAAACAAGCTTAGATGTACATATACAACTGTACATCAGAAAAAAACACCCACTTAAAAAATGAGCTGGGGACCTGAACAGACATCTTTCCAAAGAAGATATACAGATGGGCAACAGATACATGAAAAGATGCTAATATTAATAAACATCTGGGAAAAGCAAATAAAAACCAACATAAAATACTACCTTATACCTATCAGAATTACATTAAATAATAAAAAAGACAACAAATAAGTGTTGTTTAGGATGTGGTGAAAAGTGCACTCTTATGCATTGTTGGTGGGATTGCAAATTGGTGTAGTCACTATGGAAAACACCATAGAGCTTCCTCAAGATATTTAAAATACAATTGCTATATAATCCAGCAATTTCACTGCTGGGTATTTACACAAATAAAACAAAGATACTAATTGAAAAAATATATATTCACCCCCATATTTATTACAGCATTATTTACATAGACAAGATGTGGAAACAGTTTAAGTGTCCATTGATAGATGAATGAATAAAAATATATGATATATATATATATGTGCAATTGAATATTACTAATCCATAAAAAGAACACAATTTGACATTTATTAAAACATGGATGGACTTATAGAGTATTATGGTAAGTGAAGTAAGTCAAACAGATGACAAATACAATATTATCTCATTTAACTGTGGAATCAATTATCAATACAAACAAAAGACCAAAGAAGACTCATAAATACAGAGAAAAAAAATTGGTGTTTTCTAGAGGGGTGGGGGCACATAGGTAAAATAGGTGAAAGGAATTAAGAGGTACGAATTTTAAGCTATAAAATAGATAAGCCTTGGGAATGTAGTATATAGCATAAGGAATATGGTCAATAACATTATAATGACTGCATATGAAGACAAGTGGTTACTAGATTTATTGTGGTGACTATTTCATAATGTATGTAATAAGTGGCAAATGACTGTTAGCACACCTGATACTAACATAATATTGCACATCAATTGCATTTCAATAAAAATAAATATTAATACATTAAAAGATACAGTGACACCGATTTAGGTAAGGGATTGAATACTCTAGGATTCTATTATCCTCGTGGTTCCTGGAACAAATCCTCTGCAGACACAGAGGGACAATTGCTCTGAAGCTAGTATGGTTGCTGAATGTATAGTCAGAAAATATCTTCCCAGGAATGGAATGGCTACTCAAGGTCTGAGCTTCCCAGTTCAATTTTTCAGATGACTCATGTTGTGAGAGCTGAACTGATCTAAGTCAGCAACCTGGATTCAAGGCTGATGGTGGAATAGAAGGAGCTGATCTCACCTACTTTCATGAACACACCAAACTCACAACCATATGCTGAATAACCACTGACAAAAAAAAAAAAAAGACAAACCTACAAAAAAGATACTCCACTTCCAAAGACAAAGAAGAAGCTACAACAAGATGGTAGATATGGCACATACACAGTACAATGAACTGCCATAGCCACGAGGTGGGAGACCCACAAACTGGAAAATAATTATACCACAGAGATTCCCCCATAGGTGTGAGAATTCTGAGCTCCAAGTAAGGCTGCCTTATTTGGGTCCTGACATCAGGGGAAGGAGCCCCTCAGAGCATTTGACTTTAAGAGCTAGTGGGGCTTGACTGAGGGGACACCATAGGATTTTGGGAAACAGAAACTATACTCTTGGAGGGCACACACAAGGTCTTGTGTGCACCAGGACCCAGAGAGAAAAAGAGTGACTTTATGAAGGTCTGGAGCCTCAGCCAGACCTACCTGCTGGACTTGGAGGGTCTCCTGAGGAGGCAGAGGGCAAGCCTACAGGGAATCACTACAGGGACAAGAATACTGGTGGTAGAGGTATTTGGGGGTACTCACTGGCATGAGCTGTTCTAGAGGCGACCATTTAGATGTCAACATCTGGCCTCACCCAAGAGCCCTTAGATCCAGTACTAGCATGCCTCAGGCCAAAAAATCCACAGGGCTGGAACACAACACACCCAACCCCCCATCAGCATATCAGTTCAGTTCAGTTCAGTCCCTCAGTCGTGTCTGACTCTTTGCGATCCCATGAATCGCAGCACACCAGGCCTCCTTGTCCATCACCAACTCCCAGAGTTCACCCAAACTCATGTGCATCGAGTTGGTGATGCCATCCAGGCATCTCATCCTCTGTCGTCCCCTTCTCCTTCTGCCCCCAATCCCTCCCAGCATCAGGGTCTTTTCCAATGAATCAACTCTTCGCATGAGGTGGCCAAAGTACTGGAGTTTCAGCTTCAGCATCAGTCCTTCCAATGAACACCCAGGACTGATCTCCTTTAGGATGGACTGGTTGGATCTCCTTGCAGTCTAAGGGACTCTCAAGAGTCTTCTCCAACACCACAGTTCAACAGCATCAATTCTTCGGCACTCAGCTTTCTTTATAGTCCAATCCTCACATCCATACATGACTACTGGAAAAATCATAGTCTTGACTAGACGAAACTTTGTTGGCAAAGTAATGTCTCTGCTTTTGAATACGCTATCTAGGTTGGTCATAACTTTCCTTCCAAGGAGTAAGCATCTTTTAATCTCATGGCTGCAATCACCATCTGCAGTGATTTTGGAGCCCCAAAAAATAAAGTCTGACACTGTCTCTACTGTTTCCCCATCTATTTCCCACGAAGTGATGGGACCAGATGCCATGATCTTCATTTTCTGAATGTTGAGCTTTAAGCCCACTTTTTCACTCTCCACTTTCACTTTCATCAAGAGGCTTTTGAGTTCCTCTTCACTTTCTGCCATAAGGGTGGTGTCATCTGCATATCTGAGGTTATTGATATTTCTCCCGGCAATCTTGATTCCAGCTTGCGTTTCTTCCAGTCCAGCGTTTCTCATGATGTACTCTGCATAGAAGTTAAATAAACAGGGTGACAATATACAGCCTTGACGTACTCCTTTTCCTATTTGGAACCAGTCTGTTTCATGTCCAATTCTAACTGTTGCTTCCTGACCTGCATATAGGTTTCTCAAGAGGCATGTCAGGTGGTGTGGTATTCCCATCTTTTCAGAATATTCTACCGTTTTGTGTGATCCACAGAGTCAAAGGCTTTGGCATAGTCAATAAAGCAGAAATAGATGTTTTTCTGGAACTCTCTTGCTTTTTTGATGATCCAGGGGATATTGGCAATTTGATCCCTGGGTCCTCTGCGTTTTCTAAAACCAGCTTGAACACCTGGAAGTTCATGGTTCATGTATTGCAAAAGCCTGGTTTGGAGAATTTTGAGCACTATTTTACTAGCATGTGAGATGAGCATTGTGCAGTATTTTGAGCATTCTTTGGCATTGCCTTTCTTTGGGACTGGAGTGAAAACTGACCTTTTCCAGTCCTGTGGCCACTGCTGAGTTTTCCAAATTTGCTGCCATATTGAGTGTAGCACTTTCACAGCATCATCTTTCAGAATTTGAAATAGCTCAACTGGAATCCCATCACCTCCTCTAGCTTTGTTCGTAGTGATGCTTCCTAAGACCCACTTGACTTCACATTCCAGGATATCTGGCTTTAGGTGAGTGATCACACCATCGTGATTATCTGGGTCATGAAGATGTTTTTTTGTACAGTTCTTCTGTGTATTCTTGCCACCTCTTCTTAATATCTTCTGCTTCTGTTAGGTCCGTACCATTTCTGTCCATTATCGAGCCCATCTTTGCATGAAATGTTCCCTTGGTATAGGCCACTTAAAGTCTTTCTGAGCCCACAGCTACCACTAAATACACCCCTCGACAGGGCCCTGTCCACCAGAGGGACAGGATCCAGCTTCACCCACTGGTGGGCAGCCACCAGTACTTCCCACAAGGAAGCCTGAGCGAGAATCTTGGATCAGCCTCACTTACAAGGGGGAAGATACCAGAACCAAGGGAAACTATGATCCTGTAGCCTGTGGATTACTTAGACAAAATAAGGTGGCTGAGGAATATGTTCCAGATGAAGGAACAAGACAAATGCCAGAGGAAAACTATATGAAGTGGAAATAGGCTATGTATTTGAAAAAGAATTCAGAGTAATGATAGTAAGATGATCCAAGATCTTATAAAAAGAATGGAGGAACAGACTAAATAGATACAAGAAATGTTTAACAAAGAGCTAGAAGATATAAAGGAAAAAACAGAGATAAACAATACAACTACTGAAATTAAAAATACACTAGAAGAAATTGGTAGCAGAGTAAATGAGGCAGAACAGATAAATGTGCTGGAAGACAAAATGATGGGACTCACTGCGGCAGAACAAAATAAAGTAAAAAGAACATAAATGAATAAGGACAGTTTTAGAGACCTCGGGACAACATTAAATTCACCAACATTTTCATTATAGATGTCCCAGAAGAAGAGAGAGAGAAAGGGCTTGAGAAAATATTTGAAGAGATCATATCTCAAAATTTCCCTGACATGGAAAAGGAAACAGTCACCCAAGTCCAGGAATTGCAGAGTCCTAGGCAGGATAATGGGCTTCCTTCCTAGCTCAGTCGGTAAAGAATCTGCCTGCAATGCAGGAGACATGGGTTCGATTCCAGGATTGGGAAGATCCCCTGGAGAAGGCAATGGCAACCCACTCCAGTATTCTTGCCTGGAGAATCCCATGGACGGAGGAACTTTGCGGGCTACAGTCCATGGGGTCGCAAGAGTCGGACACAACTGAGTGACTTTCACTTCACTAGGCAGGATAAACCCAAGAAGGAACATGCAGAGATGCATACTGATAAAACTGGGGAAAAAAGAGAAAATATTAAAACTAACAAGCAAAAAATAATATACAAGGAAATCCCCATAAGGTTATCAGCTGATTTTTAAGTAGAAACTCTGCAGGCCAGAAGGGAGTGGCATGATATAGTTAAAGTGATGAAAGGGAATAACCTATAACTAAGAATACTATACCCACCAAGGCCCTCATTCAGAATCAACAAAGGAATCAGAAGCTTTACAGACAAGCAAAAACCCAGAGAATTCTGCACCACCAAACTAACTTTACAAGAAATGCTAAAGGAACTTCTCTAGGTGGAAACAAAAAGGCCACAACTAGAAACAAACAACAACAACAACAAAAATTACAAATGAGATCACTCACTGTTAAAGGCAAAGATAAAATAGAAGTGGGAAATCATCTGCACACAAATACAGCATCAAATCTAGCAATTGTGAGAAGTATAAAAAGGCAAGGTATTGGAAATGCATTGGAAATTAAAAGACCAGCAACTTAAAACAATCTTATATTTATATAGACTGCTATATCAAAACTGCATGGTAATCACAAACCAAAAAACTACAATAGATACACAAACAAAAGAAAAAGCAACACCAGCACAACACTAAAATTGTATGTACATCACACCACAAGAAAAGGAAACAAAAGAGAAAGAAAAAAGACCTACAGAAAATATTCGTAAAAATGAACAAAATGGCATTAAGCACAAACATTGGTAATTTGCTTAAATGTAAATGGATTATATGCTCCAATCAAAAGACACAGAGTGACTGAATGGATACAAGAACAAGACTTGTATAGGTGCTGTCTACAAGAGACCCACTTCAGATCTAGGGACACAGACAGATCGCAAGTAAGAGAATGGAAAAAGATACTTCATGCAAATGGAATCAAAACAAAGCTGGAGTATCAATACTCATATCAGACAAAATAGACTTTAAAATAAAGACTGTTACAAGATGCAAAGAAGGACACTACATAATGTCGAGGGATTACCCAATAAGAAGATATAACAGTTGTAAATGTATATATACACTCAACATATGAGCATCTCAATATGTAAGACAAATACTAACAGTCATAAAAAGAGGAACTGACAGTAACATAATAATAGTAGAGAACTTTAACGTTCCCCTTACAACAATGGACAACGTATCATCCAGAAAGAAAATCAATAAGGAAACACAGACATTAAATCACACATTATACCATATAGACTTAATTGCTATATATACAGAGCTGCTGCTGCTAAGTCGCTTCAGTCATCTCCGACTCTGTGCGACCCCATAGATGGCAGCCCACCAGGCTCCCCAGTCCCTGGGATTCTCCAGGCAAGAACACTGGAGTGGGTTGCCATTTCCTTCTCCAATGCGTGAAAGTGAAAGTGAAGTTGCTCAGTTGTGTCTGACTCTTAGTGACCCCATGAACTGAAGCCTACCAGGCTCCTCCGTCCATGGGATTTTCCAAGGCAAGAGTACTGGAGTGGGTTGCCATTGCCTTCTCCGATATACAGAGCATTCCATTCAAAAGCAGCAGAATACCCATTCAAGTGCACATGGAACATTTTCCACGATAGACCACATCTTGGGCCAAAAATTGAGCCTCAGTAAATTTTTAAAACTTAAAATTATATCAAGCATCTTTTGTGACCACAATACTATAAGATTAGAAATCAACTATAAGAAAAAAAAAAAAAACCCATAAACTATAAAAACCAGAAACACATAGAGGTTAAATAGTATGCTACTAAATAACTAATGGATCACTGAAGAAACCAAATAGGAAATAAAAAATATAGAGAGGCAAATGTAAAAGAAAACATGATGATCCAAAACCTATGGGACACAGCAAAAGCAGTGTCCCATAGAATAGTATAGAAATTTATAGCAATACAATCTTACCTCAGGAAACAAGAAAAATCCCAAGTAAACAATGTAACCTAACACCCAAAGCAACTAGAGAGACAATTAAAATTCAAAGTTATTAGAAGGAAAGAAATCATAAAGACCAGAGCAGAAATAACTGAAATAGAGACAAAGAGAACAATAACAAAGATCAATGAACCTAAAAGCTGGTTCTTTGAGTAGGTAAACAAAATTGATAAATCTTTAGCCAGATTCATCAAGAAAAAAGGGAGAGGACTCAAATCAATAAAATTAGAAATGAAAAAGGAGAAGTTACAACTGGCATCACAGAAATACAAAGGATTGTGAGAGACACCACAAGGAACTATATGCCAATAAACTGAACAACCTAGGAGAAATAAATTCTTAGAAAGGTACAACCTTCCAAGACTTAATCAAGAAGAAATAGAAAGTATAAACAGACAAACCACAAGTATTGAAATTGAAACCGAGTGAAAAAACTCCTCTCAGAACAAACAAACATCTAGGAGCAGATGACTTCACAGGTGAATTCAATCAAACTTTTGGAGAAGAGTTAACAACTATCCTTCTGAAATTCTTCCAAAAAATTTCAGAGAAAGGAACACTGCCAAACTCATTAAAGAGGTCCCCATCACTTTGATATCAAACCACAGAAAGACATCACAAAAAAGAAAATTACAGGCCAATAGCACTGAGGAACATAGATGCAAAAATCCTCAACAAAAGTCTAGCAAAACAAACCCAACAATACATTAAAAGGACCATACACCATGATCAAATGGGATTCAAGAATTTTTCAATATCTCTAAATGACTGTGATGCACCCCATTAACAAATTGAAGAATAAAAACCATATGACCATGTCAATAGAAGCAGAAAATTATTTTAATAAAATTAAATACCCATTTATGATACTTTCCAGAAAATGGGCACAGAGAGAACCTACTGCAACATAATAAAGGCCATATGTGACAAAATCATAGATGACATCACACTCAATGGTGAAAATCTGAAAGCCTTTCCTGAAATCTGAAAGCTAAGATCAGGAACAAGATAAGGGTGTCCATTCTCACCACCTTATTCAACATACTTTTGGAAGCCCTAGCCATGGCAGTCAGAGAAGAAAAAGAAATGAAAGGAAGCCAAATTGGAAAAGAAAAATTAAAACGGTCACTCTTTGCAGATGACATAATACTATACATAGAAAATCCTAACGATGCTACCAGTAAAATTCTAGAACTCATCAATGAAATGATAAAGCTGCTTTCTATTTGTCTTCTTTGGAAAAAATATATTCATGTCTTTTGCCCATTTTCAATTGATGATGAAGATGATGAACTATAAAATTACCCAGAGATTTAATCATTCTTTCCTGAAAATTCTTACCAGATATAGTATCTTTAAACCCTGGTGTCAGGGTGACAGGGTAACAGGCAGGAAGGCTAGGAGTCTCCAAACAGAGGAAATAGGCTGCAAGTGTCAGGCATTTTCTCTCTCTCTCTCTCTCTTAAGCGGCAGGAAGAAACAAACAACAAGTGTCAAATTTTTTCCCTTTTCTATACAAAATTAAAAGTTTTCTCTTAAAATTCTGTGCTGCCATGATGACACCTGATTCCACCTGAACTTAGTTCAGTTCAGTTCAGTCTCTCAGTTGTGTCCGACTCTTTGCAACCCCATGAATCGCAGCACACCAGGCCTCCCTGTCCATCACCAACTCCTGGAGTTCACTGAGACTCACGTCCATCGAGTCAGTGATGCCATCCAGCCATCTTATCCTCTGTCGTCCCCTTCTCCTCCTGCCCCCAGTCCCTCTTAGCATCAGAGTCTTTTCCAATGAGTCAACTCTTCGCATGAGGTAGCCAAAGCACTGGAGTTTCAGCTTTAGCATCATTACTTCCAAAGTCAAATCTTGAGCTAACCAATGCGTTTTTCTTATGGAAATGTTTTTCTTAAGCTATGTTAATGAACTATGTTTTTACCCTAGACTCTGTCTTTCTTCAAGTCAATTCGTTCAGCTTAAGACTCAGAACCGATAAGGGTTCAACAAACCAATAAGTTTTACTCATACAATTGTTCTCCTAATCTATGTTCAGTTCAGTTCAGTCGCTCAGTCGTGTCCAACTCTTGGCGACCCCATGAATCGCAGCACACCAGGCCTCCCTGTCCATCACCAACTCCCGGAGTTCACTCAGACTCACGTCCATCGAGTCAGTGATGCCATCCAGCCATCTCATCCTCTGTCGTCCCCTTCTCCTCCTGCCCCCAATCCCTCCCAGCATCAGAGTCTTTTCCAATGAGTCAGCTCTTCGCATGAGGTGGCCAAAGTACTGGAGTTTCAGCTTTAGCATCATTCCTTCCAAAGAAATCCCAGGGCTGATCTCCTTCAAAATGGACTGGTTGGATCTCCTTGCAGTCCAAGGGACTCTCAAGAGTCTTCTACAACACCACAGTCCAAAAGCATCAATTCTTCGGCGATCAGCCTTCTTCACAGTCCAACTCTCACATCCATACATGACCCCAGGAAAAACCATAGCCTTGACTAGACGAACCTTTGTTGGCAAAGTAATGTCTCTACTTTTGACTATGCTATCTAGGTTGGTCATAACTTTCCTTCCAAGGAGTAAGCATCTTTTAATTTCATGGCTGCAGTCACCATCTGCAGTGATTTTGGAGCCCAAAAAAATAAAGTCTGACACTGTTTCCACTGTTTCCCCATCTATTTCCCATGAAGTGATGGGACCAGATGCCATGATCTTCGTTTTCTGAATGTTGAGCTTTAAACCAACTTTTTCACTCTCCACTTTCACTTTCATCAAGAGGCTTTTTAGTTCCTCTTCACTTTCTGCCATAAGGGTGGTGTCATCTGCATATCTGAGGTTATTGATATTTCTCCTGGCAATCTTGATTCCAGCTTGTGTTTCTTCCAGTCCAGCATTTCTCATGATGTACTCTGCATAGAAGTTAAATAAGCAGGGTGACAATATACAACCTTGATGTACTCCTTTTCCTATTTGGAACCAGTCTGTTGTTCCCTGTCCAGTTCTAACTGTTGCTTCCTGACCTGCATACAGATTTCTCAAGAGGCAGGTCAGGTGGTCTGGTATTCCCATCTCTTTCAGAATTGTCCACGGTTTATTGTGATCCCTATGTTAATGAAACTATATATTTGCTTGGAAACCTGCCTTTCTTTAAGATTCATGTCAGTTGTTTTATCACCTGGGATGACTCACCTTGTGCCAGTGTTATCTCAAAATTCATGTGGATGAGGGTGCCACTCTGAGTTTTGAGACATTTCCTTTCTCTAATTAGCAGCCTGCTGATAAATATGTAACATACTGCTAAGGATAGCAGCGGGGCACTCTTTCTGCCCCCTTCTGATGTCTATGTCAGAAGCTTTATCTCTTTTACACTTTAATAAAACTTTATCACACAAAAGCTCTGAGTGATCAAGCCTCATCATTTGATTTCCTCTCTTCTGGAGGCCAAGAATCCTGGCGTCTTTCAGGGCTCAGCAACAACCTTTCATCTTGGGGGCTTGTCCTGAATCCGAACCTGGGACCTTTCGTGCCTGAGGCAAGAACTGTAACCTGTAGACCAAAACAACCTTTCAAGGGTAAACTGGAACATTTACTACAACATTTCTGGGGATCTACCAGGTGCTTTAGGAGATTGAGATTTCATTTTTTCATCATTATTATTGAGAACTACATCTCTCATGTATGTACTATTCATGTGGACTATTCTATAATTTCTACACAAGGATTATTATTCTTACTCTAAAATATCCAAAATGCTTATGTTGTTGACTACAGGTTTATCAATCAAGGACACAAACAAGCAAGTCCTTAGGTGTATTATCAGGATGCAATATCAAGAACAATAATAATTAATTGCACTATGTACTTCCTTTCTAAAGTGAAAGTGAAAGTGAAGTCACTCAGTCATGTCTGACTCTTTGCGACCCCATGGACTGTAGCCTACTAGGCTCCTCCATCCATAGGATTTTCCAGGCAAGAATACTGGAGTGGGTGGCCATTTCCTTCTCCAGGGGATCTTCCCAACCCAGGGATTGAACCAAGGTCTCCTGCACTGCAGACAGACGCTTTACCATCTGAGCCACCAGGGAAGCCCACTTCCTTTCTAAGGAAAGAAGTAAAGCAATGCAAATATTAGAAATGTTAGAAGATATATCAGTTTGCATATATTATATTCAAGACCACATATCATAGGCAAAGCATATATATGAATCTCAAACATGAGGACACAGTTGCCTAGGTTCTCTTAATTGTGAGTAGTCCATGAATGCTTAAAACATATCACAACACTATAACCACCCTAAAAAATACAATGAAAATGAATTGTTTAAACATTTTTAGGTT
The DNA here is from genome assembly GCF_019923935.1 of Bubalus bubalis. Lineage (NCBI taxonomy): Eukaryota > Metazoa > Chordata > Mammalia > Artiodactyla > Bovidae > Bubalus > Bubalus bubalis. Next base: position 68,176,246 of record NC_059176.1, read on the forward strand.
ATAACAAATATTCACCATAGAATAATAAAACTTCTGAAGTTTCAATTAAAGTAAATTCAGAAGATAGATGAAAGTTTCTCGAAAGGATCTTGGAAATTATGCCAGTCATTTATGAGACGAAAATCCATTATAATCTTCATGTTTCCCAATTGAATGAAACTTTCATAGAACCCTGTTTTCACTAGTCCAATGCTTTATTTGAAATTTGAGTTACCACATGCTACACTGGTGTTGTCACTCACATAAAATCATAGACTTGTGTACCACCTATCAATCAGACATGCAGAAAGAAAAAAAGAGAATAAAAAGTACCAAAAAAACTGGTATCAAAATGCTTGAAAAATAAAAACTGAAGAGCACTAAACTATTCGGAAAATTCCTGCCAATTAGGATCAGATATTAAGAAGGCATTCAACAAATAACTAAATTATTTAGGAAATATTCATATTTACAAATATCCATAATAGTTCCAGAAAGCACCTAGTGGGAATAAAGTTTAAATTTCAGTGTACAAGTGGCTAGATTGAATGCAGGAAGATATGATGGTAAAAGTACAGTCAAAAATGACCAAAAAGTCATCTTACTAAGTAGTCTGTAATGAAGGACAAAAAATGGACAATATTCAATGATGAAAAATAAAAATTTTAATGGTAAATAATTTATTTGATGTATCTTTATATCAAAAACAAATATAGAATGCAATCAAAAGCACCATTAATTATGCAATAGTTGATTCACACAACATGGAATGATTAAAGAAAGGAGAAATTCCTACTGGTTCTTCAATGTCTGTTAAAACTATAGATGACAAACAGGACACTGCTGCTGTTGCTGTTCAGTCTCTTAGTCCTGTCTGACTCTCAGAGTCCCCATGGACTGTAGCATGGCAGGCTTCTCTGTCCTCCACTATCCCCCAGAGTTTGCTCAGGTTCATGTCCTTTGAGTCAGTGATGCTATCTTTCTATCTTATCCTCTGCTGCCCTCTTTTCCTTTTGCCTTCAATCTTTCCCATCATTGAGGTCTTTTCCAATGAGTTGGCTCTTCACATCAGGTGGCCAAAGTATTGGAGCTTCGGCTTCAGAAACAGTCCTTCCAATGACTATTTAAGGTCAATTTCCTTATGATTGGTTTCATCTCCTTGAAGTCCAAGGGACTCTGAAGAGTCTTCCCCAGCACAACAGTTTGAAAGCACCAATTCTTCTGCACTTAGCCTTTTTTATAGTCCCACTCTCATGTAAATACATGACTACTGGAAAAACCACAGCTTTGACTATATGGACCTTTGTTGGCAGTGATATCTCTGCTTTTTAATATGCTGTCTAGGTTTGTCATAGCTTTCCTTCCTTACTTTCATGTCTTTAGTCACCATCATCAGTGATTTTGGAGCCCAAGAAAATAAACTTTGTCATTATTTCCACTTTATTTCCTTTTATTTGCCATACAGTGATGGGACTGGATGCTATAATCTTAGTTTTTCTTAAAGTTGGGTTTCAAGCCAGCTTTTTCACTTTCCTCTTTCACTTTCATTAAGAGGCTCTTTAGTTTCTCTTTATTTTCTGCCATTAAAGTGCTATCATCTGCATATCTGAGGTTGTTGATAATTATCCTGGCAATCATGATTTCAGATGTGATTCATCCAGGTCAGCATTTCACATGATGTACTCTACAAATAAGTTAAATAAGCAGGGTGATGATATACATCCTTGCTGCACTCCTTTCCAAATTTGATCCTGTCCATTATTCCATGTATGGTTCTAATTATTGCTTCTTGACCCACATACAGGTTTCTCACGGGAGAGGTAAGGTGGTCTGGTACTCCATCTTTAAGCATTTTCCAGTTTGTTGTGATGAGCACAAAGGCTTTAGTGAAGTCAATGAAGCAGAAATAAATGTTTTTCTGAAACTACCTTGCTTTCACTATGATCCAGTGAATGCTGGCAATTTGATCTCTGGTTCCTCTACCTCTTTGAAACCCAGCTTGTGCAAGACACTAGGCTTCTATTTTCCTTGGTAAAAATACACAATGTAGTTATGGGACCACATGAATTTATGCTCAAGAAATCAGATATACGGAGAAAGGCCTATGGGCTTAGCACCAGTCAACCTTGCAATGCCCTGCATGGGAATATTCAGGCTGTGCAAAAGAGCTGTCATTGTCTGCTGCAGCATCCTCTCCAATGACCTGACAAAACTCCCCAAACAGTAATGCAACTACTCCCTACTCAGTCCATGTCATGGGGCCAACCTTTTACTTTGGGCAAACAGGGCCTCATGCTGCAGATGATACCAGGGCTTCAAATGGCTCTCAAAGGCCTTATTAGGAAGGTAATCTCAGAGGTATTTCTCCTCTAGGGGGAGACATCTTTAAAAGCTGTGGCCCTCAGAGAGGAAGAATGCCCTAGGAGACACAAGAGGCCTGGGTTGGCCAGTAAAGCAAAACCCACTAAAGGGTCCATCAGAAACAACTGGCCTCACAGTTGTTTGCCATGCCTGAACATGACCTGGTCAAGTCTTATGGTATCCCAGGGACTGTGATTCATCTTTCGACAGCAAGCAGCACCTACCTGCCAAGATCTGGTGGATGGGTTCCTGCCAGCCTCTTAACATTGCCAGGCCTGGGGATGATCCCTCTTCTTGGGAGACTGCAAAGCACACATCACAGGTGACTGACCCCCAGTGGATCAGCATGCTCTGCATGGAGGTATGCAGAAACCTGTGTGCAGATGTTCTCCAGGGACCAGGGAAGCAAACATTGCTTCTATAACCCATATGACTAGAATTCAAGCCTAACAAAAGGTTCTTCAGTGTTCAAGATCTTAACCCATCAAGATGGTGCCACCATCTTGACAGAAGTCAAGAAGTCCTACTTTGTGAGGAATGAGATCACAAAAAAGACTTGGCCGTCTGGACTGCCTTGAGGAGGGCCTCCTCTGCAGTCCAACACTTCTGGAGCCTGTGTCTAGGACCATAGAGAGCCACTCACCTCAAATCATTCAGGCCATTGCAAGATCCTCGGCAAAACATCTGACAGAAAGACAAAATTTGAGAGAAGGAGCTAAATAAAGGCCTGCCAACATCCTCTGGGTGGGCAGTGGGGGCTCAATTAAGTTCAGTTGCTCAGTCGTGTCCAACTCTTTGCAACCTCATGAACCGCAGCATGCCAGGCCTCCCTGTCCATAACCTACTCCCGGAGTTTACTCAAACTCATGTCCATTGAGTCGGTGATGCCATGTAGCCATCTCATCCTCTGTTGTCCTCTTCTCCAACTGCCTTCAATATTTCCCAGCATCAGGGTCTTTTCAAATGAGTCAGTTCTTTCCATCAGGTGGCCAAAGTATTGGAATTTCAGCCTCAACATCAGTCCTTCCAATGAACACTCAGGACTGATCTCCTTTAGGATGGACTGGTTGGATCTCCTTGCAGTCCAAGGGACTCTCAAGAGTCTTCTCCAACACCATAGTTCAAAAGCATCAATTCTTCGGTGCTCAGCTTTCTTTATAGTCCAACTCTCACATCCATACATGACCACTGGAAAAACCATAGCCTTGACTAGATGGAACTTTATTGGCAAAGTAATGTCTCTGCTTTTTAATATGCTGTCTAGGTTGGTTATAACTTTCCCTCCAAGGAGCAAGTGTCTTTTAATTTCATGGCTGAAGTCACCATCTGCAGTGATTTTGGAGCCCAGAAAAATAAAGCTAGCCACTGTTTTCACTGTTTCCCCTTCTATTTGCCACAAAGTGATGGGATCAGATGCCATGATCTTAGTTTTATGAATATTGAACTTTAAGCCAACTTTTTCAGTCTCCTCTTTCACTTTCATCAAGAGGTTCTTTAGTTTTTCTTTGCTTTCTGCCATAAGGGTGGTGACATCTGCATTTTTGAGGTTATTGATATTTATCCTGGCAGTCTTGACTTTAGCTTTTGCTTCATCCAGTCCAGTGTTTCTCATGATGTATTCTGCATATAAGTTAAATAAGCAGGGTGACAATATACAGCCTTGACGTACTCCTTTTTCCTATTTGGAACCAGTCTGTTGTTCCATGTCCAGTTCTAACTAAATCTGCATACAGATTTCTCAAAAGGCAGGTCAGGTATTCCCATAACTTTCAGAATTTTCCACAGTTTACTGTAATCACACAGTCAAAGGCTTTGGCATAGTCAATAAAGCAGAAATAGATGTTTTTCTGGAACTCTCTTGATTTTTAGATGATCCAGCAGATGTTGGCAATTTGATCTCTGGTTTCTCTGCCTTTTCTAAATCCAGCTTGAGCATCTGGAAGTTCATAGTTCACATATTGCTGAAGCCTGGCTTGGAGAATTTTAAGCATTACTTTGCTATCATGTGAGATGAGTACAACTGTGCAGTAGTTTGAGTACTCTTTGGCATTGCCTTTCTTTGGGAATGGAATGAAAACTGACCTTTCCCAGTCCTGTGGCTACTGCTGAGTTTTCCAAATTGGCTGGCATATTGAGTGCAGCACTTCCACAGCATCATCTTTCAGGATTTGAAATAGCTCAACTGGAATGCCATCACCTCCACTAGCTTTGTTCATAGTGATGCTTCCTAAGGCCCACTTGACTTCACATTCCAGGATGTCTGGCTCTAGGTGAATGATCACACCATCGTGAGTATCTGGATCATGAAGATCTTTTTTGTACAGTTCTTCTGTGTATTCTTGCCACCTCTTCTTAATATCTTCTGCTTCTGTTAGGTCCCTAACTTTTCTGTCCTTATTGAGTCCATCTTTGCATGAAATGTTCCCTTGGTATCTCTAATTTTTTTGAAGAGATCTCTAGTCTTTCCCAGTCTATTGTTTTCTTCTATTTCTTTGCACTGATCACTGAGGAAGGCTTTCTTATCTCTCCTTGCTATTCTTTGGAACTCTGCATTCAGATGCTTATATATTCCTTTTCTTCTTTGCTTTTCGCTTCTCTTCTTTTCAGAGCTATTTGTAAGGCCTCCTCAGACAGCCATTTTGTTTTTTTGCATTTGTTTTTCCTTGGGGATGGCCTTGGTCCCTGTCTCCTGTACAATGTCATGAACCTCTGTCCATAGTTCATCAGGCACTCTGTCTATCAGATCTAGTCCCTTAAATCTATTTCTCACTTTCACTGAATAATCATAGGAATTTTATTTAGGTCATAGCTGAATGGTCAAGTGGTTTTCCCTACTTTCTTCAATTTAAGTCTGAATTTGGCAATAAGGAGTTCATGATCTGAGTCACAGTCAGCTCCCAGTCTTGTTTTTGCTGACTGTATAGAGCTTCTCCATCTTTGGCTGCAAAGAATATTCAATCTGATTTTGGTGTTGGACACTGGGTGATGTCCATGTGTAGAGTCTTCTCTTGTGTTGTTGGAAGAGGATGTTTGCTATGACCAGTGCATTCTCTCAGCAAAACTCTGGAGGTAGGGAACAGGAAAGAAAACCAAAGGCAGGACCAGGCCTTGGCCACATGGAAGCCCTTAGGCACTGTAGAGACATAAGGACTTTCTTTGAGGGATAGGGTACCTCTGCAGTCAAATCCCAGGGCTCCAGAAGGGACAGAAAGATCCCTGACATCCTGCCTCTGGACTGCCGTGTCCATTGGGCCTCAGTGTAATTGTACTGAGCATGACTTTTGGGTCATCATCTCTCTTCAGGACTATATGTATTCTATTCATCATGCCAAACAATGCACTTCCCACTCATTGCATCTATGCACAGGGACTTGAGTTAACTTATCTCTGATGCTTTCTGGAAATGAGTATGCCCCACGGGACGAGAGTCTGCCTACCCCAGATTCTAGACCAAGACACATCGACTGGCCTGGGGGCAGCAGACCACACTCAGATCTTCCTTCCTCTCTGGCATTGTCTGTCTAGAGAGAAGCATGACTGGTGTGAGAACACTTAGTCTGTCCATGAAGGATTTGGTGGTCACATGGTTTACACCTTCATGCAACAAATATGCTACAAGACACACCTACAGTGACATATCCAGGATCAAGAGAAAGTGACAAAATTCATTTATACACAAATCCCTGACTGAAATGCATACCTACCACCAACCTTCCTCGCTACCTCTCCAGCTTCCTATCTCACTACTTTTCTAGCTCCCTACTTCCCTACCTCCTTACTTTTCTCCCTTACATCCTTTCACCCATCTTACCTACTGCCAAATGTGAGGGAAAGTGTGAACGAGTGGATCAGTGCGTGAGTGAGTAGATGAATAACTGATCCAGGGAGGAAGAAATGGTGAATCAATAAAGGAGTACTGAGAGAAAGCAGAGTTTCATGGGCTCTCCACCTGGCAGAAGGTCCGGCAAGAGGGCCTCTTGGTTACCAAGATTCTATGGTTGTATCTTGGGGGACAAGATGTTCCTCTGAGTTCTAATCTGGCCTTTGTGAGCAAGGAGTGGGCAAAAAGACATGGAGCTTGGCTGCTTGCCACCAACATACAGAAAAATGAAGCAACAAGCATGAAATGATGCTCAAGGAAGCAGATATCTGGATTTGGGGTGTGTGGGCTCAGCACCAGTCAACCTGGCAATGCCCTACATAGGAGCATTCAGGCTGGGGACAGGAGACATTGTTATCTGGTGCAGCCTCACCTCCAATGGCTTGCCAAAGGCCCTGCAACAACAACAGTGCAACCACTCCCTGTTTGGTTCACATCATGAAGCCACTCCTCTACTTCAGGCAAATGGGGCCTCACGATGAACATGATACCGGGGCTCTGAAGGGCTCTCAGCAGCCTTACTAAGAAGGTAAGTTTGGAAGGGTTTCTCTTCTGGGGTTGCTATCATTGAAGGCTATGGCCCCCAGAGAGGAAGAACGCTGCAGGAGATTCAAGGGGACTGAGTGGACAAACAGGACAAAACATGTTAAAGGGCCCATCAGAACAATTGGTCTCATGAGAGCTTGTCATGCCTGAAAATGACCTGGCAAAGCACCATGGAATCTCAGGGGCTACCCTTCAGCTTTCTCAACAGCCAGTAGTGTCTACGTGCCTAGACAGGTTCATGCCTGCCTCTCTCCGTTGCTAGGCCTGAGGCAGGATCCTTCCCTACAAAAAATTACCGGGAAACTGAAAAGGACACACCATAGGTGACCATCCTCTCAGTAGATCAATGTGCTCTGGACAAAGATGTGCAGAGACCTATGTGTGGATGGATGTTCCCCAGGGGGCAAGGGAAGCAAACATTGCCTCCGTATACAATATGACAAGAATTCAGGTTTAACGAAAGGCTTTTCAGTGCCAGAGTTCCTAGCCTGTTGTGATGGTGCCACAGCAATAGTTCCCCTTTTGTGAGAACTGAGGTTCCGGCAAGGACACCCCTCTCTCAACTGCCTTGACGCTCACCTCCCCCACAGTCCGTCTTCCTCTGGGGCCTTTGTTAAGGACAAAAGAGAGCCATTAACCTTGAATCATTCAGGCCGTGGCAAGATCCTCACCAGAATGTCTGACTGAAAGACACAATTCAAAAAGAAGGTGCTAAGGAAAGGCCCAGTGTATGTCCTCCAGGTGAGTGGTGAAAGCAAGGATTAGGAAAGAAAGCCAAAGGCAGGGCCAATCCTTGGCCACACGGAAGCCCCTAGTCACTGTAGAGAGTATTTAAGTGCACTCTCTGTGGGATAGGGTACCTCCACAGCCAAATCCCAGGGCTCCAGAAGGGACAGAGAGACCTCCTGCTTCTGCACGGACATGTCCATTGGGTCTCAGCATAATCTTTTTGAGAATGATTTTTAGGTCATCATCTTTCTTCAGGCCATTTAAATTCTAAACATTGACACAACTGAGGCACTTCCCTCATATCACATTCAGGCACAGGCACCTGAGTAGGCTTACCTCTGAAGCTTTCTGGAAATGAGTATGTCCCAAAGATTGTGAGTTTTTGGCTACCCCAGGTGCTGTACCAAGGCTGACATTTATTCCCCAGGAGCAGCAAGCCACACTCAGATCTTCCTTCCTCTGGGGACGTTGTCTGTCTATGGAGCAAAAAGATACCTGTGAGAACTCCTTGTTATTTCTTGTAGGCTTCGATGGTCACATGTGCTCCATCTTCATGCAGTGAATAATGCTACAAGACATACGTAGAACAAGACATACAGGAACCCAAGAAAGTGACAAAATGAACTTACTCACAGAGACACAAACCCCTGGCTGAAATGCATGACTGCCACCCGTCTTCCTCCCTACCTCTCTAGTTCTCTACCTCCCCACCTCCTTACTTTTATTCATCCTTCCCTCCCACCCTACCTATGGCCAAACATTAGGGAATGAATGAATGAGTGGGTAAGTGCATGGGTGAGTACATGAATAACGTGACCAGGAGGGAAAAATGGTAATTCCATAAAGGAATCGAGAGAGAAGGCAGACCCTCGTGGGTTCTCCACCTGACAGAACCTCTTGGCTGCCAAGATTCTACAGATGTGTCTTGTGGAATGGAGACATTCCTCTAAGCTCAATTCTTGTCTGTTCAAGCAAGGGGTGGCTGAGGGGACATTGGGCCTGGTCACTTGCTGCCAACACACAGAGAATGAGGCCACGATGTCGCATGGAATTGATTCTGAAGGAAACAGCTATCTGGTGACAGGGCACACAGACCCAGCACTAGTCAACCTGGCAACACCTACATAGGGATGTTCAGGCTGAGGCAGGAGCCACTGTTGCCTGGAGCAGCATCCCCCTCCTGTGTCCCACCAAAGGCCCCAAACAACACCAACGTGATTACTGCTCACTTGACCCTTGTGATGGTGTCACGGCTCTCCTTCAGGTAAATGGGGCCTCATGCTGGGGCTGATACAGTGGCTCCAAAGGGCTCTCAACAGCCTTACCAAAAAGGTATACTTGGAAGGGGTTTCTCTTCTCGGGGGTAGAATCATTGAAGGCTGTAACCCCAGAGTGGAAGAGCACCCCAGGAGATGCAAGGTGCCCAAGTGGGTGAACAAAACAAATACATCAAGGGGCCCATCAGGAACAAATGGCCACACTGAAAACTCATTATGCCTGAAAGTGATCTGGCCAAGCCCCATGGGGCTGCCCTTCAGCTCTCTCAACAGCAACAGCGTCTGCTTGCCAAGACTAAGTGGATCAGTTACTACCTGCTTATCACCATTGCCAGGCTTGGGGCACAATCCTTCCCTCCCAACCATTCTTAGGAGACTGGAAAGCACACACCATAGGTGACCATCCCCTCAGGTGATCAATGTATTCTGCATGGAAGTTTCCAGAGACATTTGTGTGGATGTTCCCCAGGGAACCAGGGAAGCTAACACTGTCTTGATGTCCAGTCTGACTAGAATTCAGGTTTAACAAAAGGCCTTTTAATGTCTGAGATCCTAGCCTGTCTAGATGGCATTGTAGAATACGTTCACCCTTTGTGATGACTGAGGTTCCCACAAGGACTCCTCCCTTTGGACTGCCTTGGGGTGTGCCTCCCTCATAGCTCTTCATCCTCTGGTGCTCATGTCCAGGAAAAAAGGGAACCATTCACTTTGAATCATCCAGGTCGTAGTGAGACCCTCACTGGAATGTCTTACCGAAAGACAAGATGCAAAGAGAAGGACCTAAGGAAAGGCCTTGCCTATGGCCTCCAGGTAGGTGGTGGAAGTAGGGATCAGCAAAGAAAGTCAAAGGCAGGACTAGGAATTAGCCTATGTAAAAGAACCTACACAAGGTAGAGACACAGGGGCTCACCTTGTGGGATCAGTTGCCTCCACACCCAAATTCTAATGCTCCAAAAGGGACAGAAGGACAGGACCTTTTGCCCTTGGACTGCCACTTCCATTCAGCTCAGCACAATCCTATTGAGCATAATTTTTATGTTATTTTCTCTCTTTAGGACCATATGACTTCTCATCATTAAGCCAAAAAAAGCATGCTCCACACATTGCATTTATACCAAGAGTCTGAGTAGGCTTGCTTTCAGTGCATTCTGGAAATGATGAAGCCCCAAAGCATGTGAGTTTCTGTCTACCCCAGGTGCTGTACCAAGGCTGACATCGATGGCCCTGGAGGCAACAGGTATGAGTCAGATCTTCCTTTCTTTGGGGCATTGTCTGTCTATAGAGAAGCACAACAGCTGTGCTGACATCTAGTTTGGCCCTGTAGGCTTTGGTAGTCATGTTCGTCTAGTCAAGGCTATGGTTTTTCCTGTGGTCATGTATGGATGTGAGAGTTGGACTGTGAAGAAGGCTGAGCACTGAAGAATTGATGCTTTTGAACTGTGGTGTTGGAGAAGACTCTTGAGAGTCCCTTGGACTGCAAGGAGATCCAACCAGTCCATTCTGAAGATCAGCCCTGGGATTTCTTTGGAAGGAATGATGCTAAAGCTGAAACTCCAGTACTTTGGCCACCTCATGCAAAGAGTTGACTCATTGGAAAAGACTCTGATGCTGGGAGGGATTGGGGGCAAGAGGAGAAGGGGACGACAGAGGATGAGATGGCTGGATGGCATCACTGACTTGATGGACGTGAGTCTCAGTGAACTCTGGGAGCTGGTGATGGACAGGGAGGCCTGGCATGCTGCGATTCATGGGGTTGCAAAGAGTCGGACACGACTGAGTGACTGATCTGATCTGATGCTACATCTTCATGCAGTGAATGATGCTACAAGACCTATCTAGAGTGATAAATCCAAGAACCCAAGAAAGCAACAAAATTCATCTATCTATACACAGTGACACAAACCCCTGGGTAAAATATACTACCACCGACCTTCCTTGCTACCTCTCTAGCTTTCTATGTCCCCTATCTCTAGTTATCTACCTCTTTACTTTTCTTCATCCATCCTTACCTCCCAACCAACCTACTGCCAAACCTGAGGAAACAAGTGACTAGCATATCAGTGCTTGAGTGAATACTTAAGTAATGTGTCCAGAGAGGGAAAAATGGCAACTCCACAAAGGTGCCCCAAGAGAAGGGAGAACCTCATGTGCTCTATACCCAGAAGAAGGCCCAGCACAAGGGCCTCTCAGTCACTAAAATTCTATAGATGTGTTTTGGAAAACAGAGATGTACCTCTCAGCTCGATCTTGGTCTGTGCAAGCAAGGGGTGGAATTGAAGACATGGGGCTAGGCCACTTGCAGCAAACACACAGAAAATGAGTCCACAAAGTCCCACAGAATGGATTCTTGAGGAAGCAGGTATCTGGTGACAGGGCACAAAGGCTCAGGACCAGTCAACCTGTCAATGCCTTGCATGGGAACGTTCAGGCTGGGAACAGGAGGCCTCATCACCTGGTGTGTGTCCTCTCCCATGGCCTGCTGAAGGCCCCAAACAAAAACAACACAACTTTTCCTGGATTGACCCACATCTTGAGGCCATTGTTCTACTCCAGGAAAATATAGCCCCATAATGGAGATGCTACCAGGGCTCTGAAGGGCTTGCAACAGCCTTACTAGAAAGTTAAGCTCCAAAAAGATTTCTTCTCTGGGGGTGTGATCACTGAAGGCCATGCCCCCCAGAGAGGGAGAACGCTTCAAGATATGCCTGGGGCCCAAGTGGAAAAACGAAAAACCCATCAAAGGGCTCATCAGGAACAAGTGGTCTCACCAAGACCCTGGCATGCCTGTAAATTAATTAGCCACACCCTATGGAATCTTAGGGGCTACTCTTTAGCTCTCTTAACAGCCAGCACCATCTAACTTCCAAGACCCACTGGACAGGTTCCTGCCTCTCACCATTGCCAGGTCTAGGGCATAATCTTTCTCTACCTGCTTGTTCTTTAGAGACTGTGAAGCACACAAACAGGTGACCATCCCCTTAGTCATTCAGCAAGCTCTGTATGAAAGTGTGCAGAGACCTGTGTGTGGATATTCCTCAGGGAGCCAGGAAACAAACACTGCCTCCATGATCAATCTGATTAGAATGTAGGACCAATAGAAAGCATTTCAGTCTCCGAGATCATAGATGGTCTTGAAGGCACTGCAGCAGAAGTTCCCCTTTGAGAGGACTGTGGACCACAAACAACTCCCCACTCTTGACTGCCTTGAGGTGGGCCTACTCCATAGCCCAGTGTCCTCCGGGGCCCATGTTAAGGACCAAAGAGAGTCACTCACCTTGAATTGTTCAGGTCACAGTGAGGCCTTCTCCAGAATGTCTGACTGAAAGACACAATTTGAAGAGAAGTAGCTAAAGAAAGGTCCTGGCTATGTCCTCTGGGTGGGTGGTGGAAGCAGGGATCAGGAAAGAAAACCAAAGGCAGGACAGGCTTTGGTCACACGGAAGCTCCTGGGCACTGTAGAGACTCAGGGATAGGGTGCCTCCACACTCAAATCCCAGGGCTCCAGAAAGGACAGAAGAAACCACAACCTCTGGGCCCTGTAATTTCACTTCCATTGAGCCTCACCATAGTCCTATTGAGCATGATTTTAGATCACCATCTCTCTTCAGGACCATATGAGTTCTCATCATCAGCCCAAACGAGGCATGCCCCACGCATTGCATGCATGCACAGGCACCTGAGTAGGCTTACTTCTGATGCTTTCTGAAAAGGAGGATGCCCCAGAGGATGTGAGTTTCTGTCCACACCAAAGGCCGGATCAAGGCTGATATCGATTGCCCTAGGGGCAGCAGGCCACACTCAGATCTTCCTTTCTCTGGGGGTGTTGTCTGTCTAGAAGGAGAACAACAGCTATGAGAATACCTACTCCATCCTTGCAGGCTTTGGTGGTCACGCATGCTGCACCTTCAGGCAGTGAATGACGCTGCAAGACATAACTACAGAGACACATCCAGGAACACTGGAAAGCAACTAAATATACCTATATGCAGAGACAAAAATCCCTGGCTGAAATGGATAACTACCACCAACCTTCCTCCCTACTAGGTCCCTACCTCTCTAGTTCCTTACCTCTTTACTTTTTTCAAACACTCCTTCCTTCCCACCATACTTACTGCTAAATATGAGGAAATGAGTGGACAAGTGGTCAAGGCATGAGTGAATATAAGAATAACGTGTACAAGCAGCCAGAAATGGCATATTCAAAGAGGAGTTCCAAGAGAAGGCATAGCCTCATGGACTTTCCACCCATCAGAGGCCTGGCACAAAGGCCTCTCAACCTCCAAGAGTCTATGGATCTGTTTTGGGAATGGAGACTTCCTCAGTGCTCGAACCAGGTCTTTGCAAGCAAGGGATCACAGAGGGAACATGGGGCTGGCCATTTACTGCAAACATGCAGAAAACAAGGCCATGAAATCCCTCAGTAGAGGTGGTCAAGGATGCAGATATTTGGAGACGGGACCTGAGGGCTCAGCACCAGTTAACACATCAGTGCCCTGCATGGGAAACTTCAGGATGGGGACAGGAACCATTGCTGGCTGCTTCAGCATCCCCTCCCATGGGCTTGCCCAAGGCCCTCAGAGAGCAGCAAAGTATCTAGTCCTTGATCAGTCCAGATCATGGGACTGACCCTCTACTTTGGGCAAATGGTGCCTCTCGATGGAGGTGATACTGTGACCCTTAAAGGTTCTCAACAACCTTACTGTGAAAGTAAGCATCGTAGGAACTTCTCCTCTGGAAGGTGCTATCATTGGTGGCCATGGCCCCTAGAGAGGAAGAATGCCACATGAAACACAAGGGGCCCAGGCAACTGAATGAATGAAACAAAACCCATCATAGGGCCCATTAGGAACAAGTGGCCACATCAAGAACTTACCATGCCTGAAAGTGACCTGGCCATGCCCCATGGAATCTCATGGGCTGACCTTCAGCTCTCTCAATTGCCAGCAGGGTCTATCTGCCAAGACCTGGCAGGTTGGTTTCTGCCTGCCACTCACCATTACCAGTCCTGGGGCACCATCTTTCTCTGCTGATGGTTCTTGGGAGATGGAAAAGACCACACCATAGCTGACCATTCTCTCAGTCAATCAGCATGCTCTGCATGGAGGTGTGCAAAGACCTTTGTGTGGATGACTCCAGTTGGCCAGGGATGCAAACATTGCCTCCATGTCTAATCTAATTAGAATTTAGGTTTAATGAAAGGCTTTTCAGTACCTGAGTTCCTAGCCCCTGGAAATGCCACTGCAGCATAAATTCCACCATGGGGATGACTGAGGTTCCCAAAAGGATTCCCACCTCTGGACGGCCTAAAGGGGTGCCTCCCCCATGGTCCACCTCTCTCTGGGGCCCATGTGCAGGACCAAAGAGAGCCACTCACCTCAAGTTATTTAGCATGTGGCAAGAATCTCTATAGAACATCTGCCTAAAAGAAACAATTTAAAGAGAAGGAACTATAGAAAGGCCCCACCTAATGGCCTCCTGGTGGCCTGTGGAAATTAGGATGACTAAAGGCAGGACCAGGCCTTCACCCTGTGGAAGCCCCTAGATACTGTAGAGACTCAAGGGCTTTCCTCAAGGGGTAGGGTGCCTCCACACCTAAATCCCAGGGTTTCAGAGAAAAAAGAAAGGTCCCTGACCTCTAGCTTCTGGGCTGCAGTCTCCAATGGGCCTCAGCATACTTCTATCGAACATGATTTTTAGCTGATCATCTCTCTTCAGAACCATATGAATTCTTCTCCTCAACCCAAGTGAGGCATGCCCCATGAAGTGCATCTATGCACAGGAATCTAAGTAGTCTTACCTCCAAAGCTTTCTGGAAATAAGGAAGCTGTAAAGGACTTGAGTTTCTGTCTACCCAGCTGTGGCATCAAGGCTGACATCAGTTGCACCAGGAGCAGCAGGCCACACTCAGATAATCCTTCCTTTGCAGATGTTGTCTGTCTAGAGAGCAGAAAGACTCCTGTGAGACAGCCTAGTCTGTCCCTGTAGGCTTTGGTGGTCATGTGTGCTACACTTTGATGTAGCAAATGTTGCTACAAGACATACCTAGAGCAATAAGTCCAGGAACACAAGAAAGCAACAAAATGCACCTATATGCAGAGACACAAACCCCTGGCTGAAATGCTCATCTACCTTCCTCCTTACCTCTCTAAGTTCCAACCTCCCGTCCTCTTTGGTTTGCTACCTCCCTACATCCTCACTTTTCTCCATCTTTGCCTCCCACCCTACATACTGACAAACATGAAGAAACAAGTGGATGAATGGATCAATGTTTGAGTGAATATATGAATAACAATACATCCAGGGAGATAGAAATGGTGACTCCAAGAAAGAGTCCTGAGAGAAGACAGAGCCTCATAGGCTCTGAGAGGGTCATGAGGACCTCTCAGCTGCCAAGATTCCATGGACATGTCTTGGGGAATGGAGATGCTCCTCCAAGCTCAGTCTGGGTCTGTGCTAGCAAAGGGGTGGCTGAGGTGGCATGAAGTCTGGTCACTTGCTGCAATCACACAAAAAAAGAGGCCAAGAAGTTCCACAGAATGGATGCTCGAGGAAGCAGGTATCTGTGGCTGGGCCCATGGGCTCATCACGAGTCAACCTGGCAATGCCCTGCAAGGGAACATTCAAGCTGGAAACAAGAGCCATCACTGCTGCTGGGGCATCCCCTTCATGGCCTGCTGAAAGCCTCCAAACAACAAGAAGGCAACTACTCCTTGCTCGGCCCATGCCAAGGGACCACCCCCCTACTTCAGGTGAACGGTGCCCTATGATGGAGTTAATATGGGCTGCAAAGAGCTCTCAACAGCCTCACTAGGAAGTAAGCTCAAAAGGGGTTTCTCCTCTGGAGGTGTTATTGTTAAAGGCTGTGGCCCCCAGGAGGCTCATGGTGCCTGAGTACAAATGAAACAAAACTCAGCAAAGGGCCCATCAGGAATATCTGGCTTTACAGAGACCCTGCCATGCCCAAAAGTGACCTGGCCTAACCCCATGGAATCTAAGAGGTTGCCCTTCAGCTCTCTTAACAGCCAACAGCGAACACCCTGCATGGGAGTGTTCATACCAGGGACAACAGTGATTGTCAACTGGTGGGGTGTCTGTTCCCATGCCTGCCCAAGGCCCCCAGATAAAGCAATGCAATGCTCCCTGCTTGGCCCACATCATGGGGCCACCCCTCTACTTCAGGCAATCAGGGCCTCACTATGGAGATGATACCAGGGCTCCTATGAGCTCTCAACTTTCTTTCTAGGAAGGAGTGCTTGGAAGGGGTTTCTCCTCTGGGGCTGCTTTAGTTGAAGACTGTGGCTCCTGGAAAGGAAGAATGTCCCAGGAGAAACAAGGGGCTCCAGTGGGCGATCAAAGCAAAGCCCATCAAACAGCCCATCAGGAACCACTTGTGTCACCCAGACTCTGGCATGCCTGAAAGTGACCTGGCCAAGCCCCATGGAAACTCAGGTGCCGCACTTCAGCTCTCCCAACAGCCAGTAACATCCACCTGCCAAAACCTGGTTCACAGGTTTCTGCCTGCCTCTCACTGTTGCCAGGCCAGGGGCACGATATTTTCCTATCAGTGGTTCTTGGGAGACTGAAAAGCACACACCAGGTGATTGTCCCCTCAGTAGCTCAGTGTGTGCTATGTGGAGGTGTATAGAGACATGTATGTGTGAAGGTTCCCCAGGGTGCAGGGAAGGAAACATTGCCTCCATGTACTATCTGACTAGAATTCAAGTCTCAGGAAAGGCTTTTCAGGGCCAAGGGCTTGGAGCCTAGCAAGACGGTGTGGCAGCCAGATTCCTTCCTTTCTGAAGACTGAGGTTCTTAAAAGGACTCCCCCTTCTGGACTGCATTGAAGCGGGCTTCCCCCATAGTCCAACATCCTCTGTGTCTGGTGTCCAGAACTAAAGAGAACCACTGACCTCAAATCATTCAAGTCAGAATGGCAAGATCCGGGCCATTTTTGGTCAGAATGAAAGTGAAAGTGAAGTCATTCAGTCGTTCCTGACTCTTTGTGACTCTATGGACTGTATGTAGCCCACCATTCTGCTTTCTCTATGGGATTTTCCAGGCAGGAATACTGGAGTGGGTTGCCATTTCCTTCTCCAGGGGATCTTCCCGACCCAGGAATCAAACCGGGGTCTCCTGCATTGCAGGCGGATTCTTTACCAACTGAGCTATCAGGGAAGCTCTAATAATAGCTGCTTCCAAAAAGTCTACAAACAATAAATGCTGGAGAGGGTGTGGAGAAAAGGGAACCCTCTTATGCTGTTGGTGGGAATGAAAACTAGTACAGCCACTATGGAGAACAGTGTGGCACCTCCTTAAAAAACTGGAACTAGAACTGCCATACAACCCAGCAATCCTACTGCTGGGCATACACACTGAGGAAACCAGAATTGAAAGAGACACATGTATCCCAATGTTCATCGCAGCACTGTTTACAATAGCCAGGACATGGAAACAACCTAGATGTCTATCAGCAGGTGAATAGATAAGAAAGCTGTGGTACATATACACAATGGAATATTATTATTCAGCTATTAAAAATAATGCATTTGAATCAGTTCTAATGAGGTGGATGAAACTGGAGCCTATTATACAGAGTGAAGTAAGTCAGAAAGAAAAACACCAATACAGTATACTAATGCATATATATGGAATTTAGAAAGATGGTAACAATGACCCTATATGCAAGACAGCAAAAGAGACACAGAGATAAAGAACAGACTTTTGGACTCTGTGGGAGAAGGCAAGGGTGGGATGATTTGAGAGAACAGCATTGAAACATGTATATTATCATATGTGAAATAGATCACCAGTCCAGGTTTGATGCATGAGACAGGGTGCTCAGGGCTGGTGCATGGGATGACCCTGAGGGATGGGATTGGGGAGGGAGGTGGGAGTGGGGTTCAGGACGGGGGACATATGTACACCAATGGCTGATTCATGTCAATGTTTTGAATGAGTATATAATGATCACACACAAAACATGTATTTAACAAGACTTTAAAAAAAAAATACAACTATGACAATCCTAAATTGGCAAAACCAATACAATATTGTAAAGTTTAAAAATAAAATAAAATTTAAAAAAAAGAAAGAAAAAAAATAAAAAATAAATAAAATTAAAAAAAAAAATAAACCAGGAAAAAACAACTATACTTAGTAAAAATACCTCTAAAAATATTTCTGATGAATTTTGAAAAGTATTCATTTGGTCTCTGGTGAGACTCTCACCAGAATATCTGACAGAAAGGCACAATTTGAAGGAGTTAAGGAAAGGCCCCATCTATGGTCTCTGGGTGGTTGGTGGAAGCAGTGATCAGGAAAGAAAGCTGAAGGCGGGACCACACCTTGGCCATGTGGAAGCCCCTAGAAAAAGTGGAGTCTCAAGGGCTTTCCTTGAGGGATTGGGTGCCTCCACACCCAAATCCCAGGGCTCTGAAAGGGATAGAATCACACTCGACCTCTTGCCCCTGGACTGCCACCTACATTGGGCCTCAGTGTAATCATATTGAACATAATTTTTAGGTCATCATCTCTCTTCAACAGGAGAGTTAATAGGAGTTAATATGTTTTATTTTCAGGCATTTTTTTGATTTTCATGTATTGTCTTCCTCTTTCTTCAACATGCTTATCATAAAATGTCAACATTAATATTTTATGAATATTAACTCTATAATATTTTTGATATTCATTATAAATATTTTTAGGGATTTTTTTTACTAAGCATAGTTGCTTTTTCCTTGTTATTTTCTCAATTTTAGGATTGTCATAGTTTAAAATATACTTTTTTAGTGATAATTATATATATATTTTAAAAGTAATTATCGTTTTGTTAACCCCATTATTTCCCACAGAAATGGACTGTTTGTACATTTCCATACATTTTTTTCATGTTTAATTATGATATATGAGATCATTTCATTGATGAGCTTTTATCAGTTATGATTTATATTGATACCTGTTTTTTTATTGCATAAAAACTTTTTCAAATATTTTGAAGCCACATGTGTCTTTTGATTATAAATTAAATATACATGCATTTGTAATTTTGATTTTTTTAGCTGGAAATTAATTTATGGCCTTTTCTGAACCATGTTAATAAGGTTTTGTTGTGTCATTTGTTTTCTTTAATATCTTGCTAACTTGATACAGCCTCTTGAGGGGTTCACCCTCAAGCAGAGTGAAAAGGCTGGCTTAAAACTCAGCATTCAAAAAACTAAGATCATGACATCTGGTCCCATCACTTCATGGCAAATAAATGGGGGAAAAGTGGAAGTAGTAACAGATTTTGTTTCCTTGAGCTCCAAAATCTCTGCAGATGGTGACTGCAGCCATGAAATTAAAAGATGCTTGCCTCTTGGAAGGAAAGCTGTACTTAGTTGCTCAGTCGTGCCTGACTGTTTGTGACCCGATGGACTGTAGCCTACCAAGCTCCTCTGTCCATGGGGATTTTCCTAGCAAGAATACTGGAAAGGGTTGCCATGTCCTCCTCCAGGGGATCTTCCCAACCTAGGGATAGAACTGGGTTTTCCTGCATTACAGGTTTTTTTTACCAGCTGAACTACCAGGGAAGCCCGTGACAACATTTTAAAAAGCAAATATATCACTTTGCCAACAAAGGTCAGTATAGTCAAAGCTATGGTTTTTCCAGTAGTCATGTATGGATGTGAGAGTTGGACTATAAAGAAGACTGAATTCGGAAGAATTAATGCCTTCAAATTGTGGTGCTGGAGAGGACTCTTGAAAGTCCATCAGAAAGCAAGAAGATCAAACCAGTCAATCCTAAAGAAAATCAATCTTGAATTGTACAAAATCTTGAACTGCACAAAACCTTGAACTGTACAAAACAGATCTTCACGACCCAGATAATCACGATGGTGTGATCACTCACCTAGAGCCAGTCATCCTGGAATGTGAAGTCAAGTGGGCCTTAGAAAGCATCACTATGAACAAAGCTAGTGGAGGTGATGGAATTCCAATTGAGCTATTTCAAATCCTGAAAGATGATGCTGTGAATGTGTTGCACTCAATATGCCAGCCAATTTGGAAATCTCAGCAGTGGCCACAGGACTGGAAAAGGTCAGTTTTCATTCCAATCCCAAAGAAAGGCAATGCCAAAGAATGCTCAAAATACCACACAATTGCACTCATCTCACATGCTAGTAAAATAATGCTCAAAATTCTCCAAGCCAGGATTCAGCAATATGTGAACCGTGAACTACCAGATGTTCAAGCTGGATTTAGAAAAGGCAGAGGAACCAGAGATCAAATTGCCAACACCCGCTGGATCATGGAAAAAGCAAGGGAGTTCCAGAAAAACATCTATTTCTGCTTTATTGACTATGCCAAAGCCTTTGACTATGTGGATCACAATAAACTGTAGAGAATTCTGAAAGAGATGAAAATACACCACCTGACCTGCCTCTTGAGAAACCTATATGCAGGTCAGGAAGCAACAGTTACAACTAGACATGGAACAACAGACTGGTTCCAATAGGAAAAGGAGTACGTCAAGGCTGTATATTGTCACCCTGCTTATTTAACTTTTATGTAGAGTACATCATGAGAAACACTGGACTGGAAGAAACACAAGCTGGAATCAAGATTGCCGGGAGAAATATCAATAACCTCAGATATGCAGATGACACGACCCTTATGGCAGAAAGTGAAGAGGAACTAAAAAGCCTCTTGATGAAAGTGAAAGTGGAGAGTGAAAAAGTGGGCTTAAAGCTCAACATTCAGAAAACGAAGATCATGGCATCCGGTCCAATCACTTCATGGGAAATAGATGGGGAGACAGTGGAAACAGTGTCAGACTTTGTTTTTCTGGGCTCCAAAATCACTGCAGATGGTGATTGCAGCCATGAAATTAAAAGACGCTTACTCCTTGGAAGAAAAGTTATGATCAACCTAGATAGCATATTGAAAAGCAGAGACATTACTTTGCCAACAAAGGTCCGTCTAGTCAAGGCTATGGTTTTTCCTGGGGTCATGTATGGATGTGAGAGTTGGACTGTGAAGAAAGCTGAGAGCCAAAGAATTGATGCTTTTGAAGTGTGGTGTTGGAGAAGACTCTTGAGAGTCCCTTGGACTGCAAGGAGATCCAACCAGTCCATTCTGAAGAAGATCATCCCTGGAATTTCTTTGGAAGGAATGATGCTAAAGCCCATGCGAAGAGTTGACTCATTGGAAAAGACCCTGATGCTGGGAGGGATTGGGGACAGGAGGAGAAGGGGCGACAGAGGATGAGATGGCTGGATGGCATCACTGACTCGATCGGCATGAGTCTGAGTGAACTCTGGGAGTTGGTGATGTGGGAAGCCTGGAGTGCTGCGATTCATGGGATCGCAACGAGTCGGACATGACTGAGCGACTGAACCGACTGACTGACTAATGCTAAAGCTGAAGCTCCAATACTTTGGCCACTTGATACAAAGAGCTGATTCATTGAAAAAGATGCTGATGTTGGGAAAGATGGAAGGCAAAAGGAGAAAAGGGCAGCAGAGTATGAGGGGGAAGATTCAGAGAACAAGAATCTGAGAAAACCCTGGCAGATAATGAAGGATAGGGAAGCCTGTGTGCTGCAGGTCATGGGGTCACAAAGAGTTGGATATGACTTAAAGACTGAACAATAACTCAATCTCAGAGGAAACTCATTTCATAATGCATGTAAATGTATCTTCTTATATATTTAGGTAAAAATAAATTACACCAACCTGTGGCAAACATCGGAGAAGGCAATGGCACCCCACTCCAGTACTCTTGCCTGGAAAATCCCATGGACGGAGGAGCCTGGTAGGCTGCAGTCCATGGGGTCGCTAAGATTTGGACACGACTGAGTGACTTCACTTTGACTTTTCACATTCATGCATTGGAGAAGGAAATGGCAACCCACTCCAGTGTTCTTGCCTGGAGAATCCCAGGGACAGGGGAGCCTGGTGGGCTGCTGTCCATGGGGTCGCAGAGTCGGACACGACTGAAGCGACTTAGCAGCAGCAGCAGCTGTGGCAAACATGGCTCAGAAAATGTCTCAGACTATTTCAGTACAGGGTCATCCAAAAAACTGGATTTGCCCTTAATGTTATCTGGTTGCTCATTGAGAAAAAATCTATTTCTAATTTGGTGACTCATGTTCAGTTGTAAATGATAATCTTTTGACATCATTTATAGCATATTCTTTATTATATTATACAGTTAGTCCACATTAGGATCTATAATTTTTTATGTTTCTTAGTGTATAGACTAAATATTAGGTAAGAATTTTGGTTCTATGACAGTACTACTGTATCTCTAACCTTTTTAATGTCATTTTCCTTCAGTATGGGACATTCTTTAGTACTTCAAATAGAATCCTGTAAAAATATAAAAATATTTTCATCATGTTTGTTGAATTAGATTAACCACTATGCTGTGGACCAGTGAAACAAAATTTCTCAACTTCAATATTATTAATTTCATGTTCAAATGAAATTTATAAGCTTATATCAAGTAAGTTAGTCACTCATTCAAAAGGAAATCCCATATCCCTATTCAGTTTGTCTTCTGCTTAAACCTATTATGCTTAGGAGTGCATCTTCCTCAGTTGATTTTCTATTTGGAATATAAACATGACCAAAGGTAACTGGACACCTATCATTAATGCAGTGTTGCATTTCTTGGTTGAATGTCTTACTCAAAGATAATTGAGATAAAAGCAGTGGACTAGGTTCTGAATGTAGTATATAAAAAAATAAATCTCTGAAACAAAGCTTATAGGATGAATATTTTTTTTTATCTTTGAGCTAGATAGACAGGATTGGTTCACATGAGTTTCTTTCAAGGTTTCACTGTCTCAAATCCCAAATACAATGTCTAAAAAGGATATAATGATTTCCTATATTAACATATTTCCCTGTATTGTCACCTAGGTTTATCTTCATTTTAATTATATTTATCATGATTTTCATGATCAGTAAGGTCTTCATCTTACTTTAAGACCACAAGTTCTCATCATTGTTCCAAGCCCTGGCACTTGATACACATTCATACACTTGGACCTGAATATACATACCAGCCAATTATGGTACCAATTTGCACTGGCATTTTGATATATTCAGTAGTGGGCACCTGAATCACATTAATTTTCAAAGGTTGCAAGCCAAACCATGTTCCTTCTTTGTACTCATTATTTAAGGGTACAGGAGTAGGACAGGTATTAAAATATAGAACTAAGTCTTGTGAAACATGACCCTTGAATGCTTGAATAATGAAACAATATGGTCAATACTCAAAAAATTATCTAGTGTAGAGGTTGTAGACTACTGATAATCCTACACAAGAATGACACAAAATACAGGTTTCTTTGGAGAACCACTCAGAAGATGTCAGGAGAACACAAGAGTGTCTCAATTATTATCCTTTATTTATTTATCAAAAGATGTGTATATAAAGTCACTCAGTCATGTCTGACTCTTTGTGACTGCATAGACTGTAGGCCACCAAGCTCCTCTGTCTGTGGGATTTCCCAGGCAAGAACACTGAAGTGGGCTGCCTTTTCTTACTCTAATATCAAAAGATGCCATACCAGTAACATCTGGCATTGTCTACTGCCAAATATGAACTCTCCTAAAATGATGCATATGAAGTGACATGAAACAAATCAATTATCAGGCTACTAGAAATAGTATTCATTTCCAAGCATCCTCCAACATTCATAGGACAAATATCGTTACACTAAAAATAATGCATTAACATGATATACAGGCACTGAAATTTATATATGGGTTTCCTCATTAATATAATCAACTTTAGGTTTAATAAGAATAGAAAATCACTGAATCTCATATTTTAATCTATGGTGGCAGAGTCTTTCATTTGTTAAAATTTTTTCAGTGACCCTAAGGCAGCATGACACTATTAGGATCCCACGGGTGGGCTTCCCTGGTGGCTCAGATGGTAAAGTGTCTGCTTGGAATGCGGGAGACCCAGGTTCGATCCCCAGGTCAGGAAGATCCCCTGGAGAAGGAAATGGCAACCCACTCCAGTACTCTTGCCTGGATGGAGGAGCCTGGTAGGTTACAGTCCATGGGGTTGCAAACAGTCAGACACGACTGAGCAATTTCACGTTCATTTCTTTCTTTGATATTATATAAATATTGGTTTTAGTCATGTATAGAGACCTGGATGAGTAGTAAACATTCTTCTATATACCGGTTAATAAAAATTTTCTTAACAATTATCAAGTGAGATTCAAATAATAAGCAACAATTATTTTGTCATAAGATGACATCAAGTAGATCAGTCAAATCGATAAGATTATCCCATATCAATATTCAGGCTTCCCTGGTAGCTCAGCTGTTAAAGAATCCGCCTGCAATGTGGGAGATCTGGGTTCCATCCGGAGGGCATGACAACCCACTCCAGTATTCTTGCCTGGAGAATCCCCATGGACAGAGGAGGCCTGGCAGGCTACAGTCCATGGGGTGGCACAGACATGACTGAGTGACTTTCACTTTCATATCAATATTCAGGCTGATTAAAAAAATAAACCAAACTGCTTTGGCCAGTGATACATTTGGAATGAATTTATGGCTAAGGCTGCCATTTGCCACTTAATGTGAAGGTGTAATTCCTAGCAGTATATCTTACTGTAATAAGTAAAGAGAGAGAGAGGAAAAAAAAAAAAAAAAAAGCCAAGGATAGAACCCAAATCTGCAACACTATTAGGAATTATAAATCATTAAACAAAGCGTAATGGATGAACATTTTCTTCACTTATAAGCACATAAATTGGTAGAGACACAAATGTTTTTCTTAAGGTTCTATTGTCTCAATTCAAATATATCTCCTTGAAGGACAGGTACCCATTTAACATATTTCAAATATGTACAGGAGGAAACTTGTATCTTTTAGTTAAGTTAGCTTTTGTAGTTTTCAGAAGTTTCAATCTGCGATTGCTAAGTTTCAGCTCTTCCATCTATGATAAATCTTTTTATATTACTTAATCTCTTCATATACGGTAACATGCCCAAATCTAACTATTGCCCTAAATAGGTGAAAATTTGTATTTCAGTTCTGCAGTTGTTGGATAACTAATTGTTATTCAGTTATATGAGTGAAGGTTTGTGAAAAATATTTGGCTACATTTTTTTTTTCCCCAGCAGGTTTCATTCCCAGATGTCAAGTTATTTCTCAATTCTATTTTCACTTTTCTCTATTGCTGTATTGTGTATTAGGTTTGATTCCACCCTGTTTGCATTTGAGTTACATCTTTCTGCAATTGTTCTAAGACAATAAGTATGTTTGTCTTTATTTCTATATCAGTAGAGTTTGCAATTGTGGCCTCAGTTTCTATTTATTTATAAACATAGTATTTAGTAAATCTATTTAGTTTGATCATGACACCATTTTAATATTCATATAAAAGCTTTTCATAATGATAAAGCTTATTGCATACAAGTAGAATTTAATTGACTCAAATTAGAAGTAGTAATATTAAAAGAAATAATTCATTTGATGATCCTAGGAACCTTAAGTATGGGTAATGGAGATGGTCAAGTTCTAAACCAGGTAGGCTTATTTTTAATAGGATGATACATTTTGGGACTTTGCAAGGAACTACCTTTTATTATTTGGGCTGGGTATATTTCTTTCTCATTGACATTAATTTCAGTTATGTTAAACTGGACTCCAGTGGCAGCCAGAGAGCAGATGGAGTTTTGTGTTATTGTTCAGGGACTTTCAGTTTGAATATACTTGTATTTAGTTTGATGGGTTAAAAAATTCTTCCCATTGGTATATTCAGTAACACAAAGGGTGACACTTGATTGCTTTATTTGGGTAATACTGATAGTTGATGGGACTTGGACATTTTCCATTCTTCCAATTGAAGTATATGAAGTGTTATGACAAAATAGATGTTTCTAGAGTTTCCACTCCATTTTTAGAACATTTGTAATCAATTCAAAATTCCTTGAGGTTAATATACTCAGTTTTAAAGGAAGAATGACTAACACCATAAGCTTCATGCTCAACTAACGTGAAATAGGATAAATATCAAAATTATAAATGGTCGAGATAATTAAGTAATACAGCAATCTATCTCTCCTGCTGTTTGTCCATCAGAGAAACTTTTTAGTTACTATCTAGAGAATTTAACCTTAAAGTTCTTAATGGGCTTCCCTGGTGGCTCAGAGAGTAAAGAATCTGCCTGCAATGTGGGAGACCTGGAGTTCTATCCCTGGGCTGGGAAGATCCCCTGGAGGAGGGAACAGCTATCCACTCCAGTATTCTGGCCTGGAGAAGTCCATGGACCAGTCCATGGGGTCACAAAGAGTTGGACATGACTGAGTGACTTTCACTTTCACCTTTTTCTTAATGGGAATTGAGGTCCACTCAAACATAGATGTTGATCTCACAAGAGAAATATGCCTCTACTTGGGTTTCTTCTTTACCTTGATGGCAGGGTGAATTATCAATAAACCTCTCTGGTGAGATATTGGAACAATTTGATATATACCAGATTTCCTGTTCAGTATTGATGACACACCTCCTCAGTGGAATTTTTATAGCATCTGGCTATAGTGATGGCAAAATAAGTCCAGGAAGGCCAAAAAATCTTTAAGTATTATATTTGATCATGACTACTTTTTTTTACATCAGAAAATGGATTAGGCTTAATCTCTAAATTCAAACATCTTCTAAATGATATTTGAGAAATATTATGCTTACTAGAGAGAGTTAATCTAATTTCGGTGAAACCAATGGTAAGGCTTTGGGTCACCGTGAGTGGTTTAATGTAACTGAGCCAAATAAATTTTAGGATATGGTTCATTTATTCCACTCTTTAGGAACTGGAAATGGTAAGAAGTAGGCAAATTTTGAGTATTTGAAGGATGTTACATAGCTACTAAATTACAAAGAACATAGAAGCAATTTATTGGATTCTAGATATTTAGGAATTCCAAAAGTTGAGATGATATATTTTAGATGTTATAGATCTATATAGATCTTATATAGTGTTATAGATAATATACTTGGGCATCAGTTTTAGCCTATGGAAACTTGTCTGGCCTATGGAAACTTGTCTGGCCATCTAAACGTCATACTCAGCATTACTAAAAATATTTGATACCTTCTAAAGGTCTAATCTTGATCAAGTCTATTTGCCACCATATTCCAGGTAATATTGGATGTAGATGGCTTTCCTAGGAGTTAGTCGTAAAGTATTTTTTTAAGCAACATATCTTTGTATTATCTTCTAAATTATTTAGCCCTATATAAGCGTTGCAAGATTCCAAAATAATTAGCATATTCCCTCTGAATGAGTTGATCAGTGGCATGAAAAAGCCACACAATTATACAATTGAAAAATTGTAAGGAAAAATTCCCATCATGTAATTTCCATTTTCCCATGTTGTTCTTATTTACCCTTGATTTATAATTTTTAAATTTAAAATTTTTAAATTTTAAATAGTTAGATATTTTTGAAATTATGAATTGGAGTTTCTGGGTAGGAGTAACAGAAATTTAATTTTTCTAGTCCAAAACTTTGTAGCTCTTTTCACAATTTGGTCTGCAATTTCTTTTTTAAGATAACTTTTTCCCAATATGGGTTTTATAAAGAGTAATATAAATTTTTAGAGAATTTTCAATGACTCTAATACCTTGGTAATTCATATCTCAGGTAATATTTCAGTTCTATCAACATTTGAAAGCCTCCATTCTTCCAAAGTTGGATGGTGGCATAATAGAACATATTTATTATCAGCATAGATACTCATTTTAAGGCTGATGGCTAATCTAAGGTGACACTGGCAACATGGCAAAGAGGTATCTTGGGCCTAGTTCCCTCACAGAAGAACAATTTAGCAACTATACACAAATGAAAAGAGAGTCTGACACCTCAAGTGCAAGGCTATAGTACACTGCTGCTGCTGCTGCTGCTAAGTCGCTTCAGTCATGTTCAACTCTGTACCATCCCATAGACAGCAGCCCACCAGGCTCCCCCATCCCTGGGATTCTCCAGGCAAGAACACTGGAGTGGGTTGCCATTTCCTTCTCCAATGCATGAAAGTGAAAAGTGAAAGTGAAGTCGCTCAGTCGTCTCTGACTCTTCGCAACCCCATGGACTGCAGCCTACCAGGCTCCTCCATCCATGGGATTTTCCAGGCAAGAGTACTGGAGTGGGGTGCCATTGCCCTCTCCGATAGTACACTGGTGGGGCACAAAAGGACAAGAAAAACACATCAAGAAGGGTTAGAGTAAACGTTTCATTTTGTACACTCTCATTCCTTCCCTGAGCTGAAACAGCAATATGCTGAGAAGGATCTCTTTGGCCATGATTTCTCCCGTTTAGGAAACAGAAACTAAGACCTACGTCCACTTCCCCAGGGTTTCAGGACATTGTTTGTGAGGTATGTTCCTCTCTTCTCCCACATGGAACACTGAGGGAACTGTCTTTGATGTACCACTCATGGACAGTAGGAACAAGGAAAAGGGTTATGGGCTTACTGCAACTGATGCTGATAATCTTGACAGAAGTCCTGTACCCCTAACAGCAGCCTTGTCCATCGAGGGCCCTTGCTAGGAGTATTGCTAGAACAAGGAGCCCTTCATGAGTTTCGCCCAGCCAAAGAGGCCAGACTGCAGCCCTGCCCAACTATAAGGCCAGACCCAACCCTCCCTCATCTCAGAGCCCAGCAAGTGTCCTCACTCAACATCAGGGTATTGGCAGTTTGCTTCAACTGCCCATGGATGCTAAGAACTGGCCCTTCCACAATCCCAGGCTGAACTGGCTGATGAATAACTTTTTCTTCCAAGCCAAGCTCTAATGGCTTGAAGTGACAACTTCCTCAAATGTGGAGATATCAATACCAGGATATGAGGATCACAAATAATCAGAGATATTGAACACTATCAAAGGAAATGAACAGAGTCATAATAACTAACCCTAAAGAAATGGAGCCTTAACAACAACTTGATAAAGAACTCAAAATATTTTAAAGAAACTCAGAGAACTAAAAGAGAAGATGCATAAACAACTGAATAAAACCTAAAAAATAGTACATGAACAAAATGAGGTTCAACAACAACAACAACAAAAAAGAAATAAAAACAAGAAAAAATCAAACAGAAATTTTAGAGCTAAAGAATACAACTATTACTACAATTTTCAATAGGGAACTTCACCAATGCACTCAGTCAAACATAAGAAAGAATTGGTGACTTTGAAGATAAGTCATTTAAAAGTATTCAGTCAGAGGAACAAAAAAAGAAAAAAAAAATTTAAAAGATGAAAGCCTATGGGAGAATGGAACACCATCACATGGGACGATATTTGTATTATGGGAATCCCAGAAAGGGAAGGGAAAAAGAAAGAGAAGTTGTTTTAAAATATAAAGGCTGAAACGAATGTAGGGGTACATGTGGGTTTTTTTTTTTTTTATTATGGTTTACTCAGGGTATATGCCTCGTAGTGGGATTGCTGGGTGATATGGTAGTTTTATTCCTAGATTTTAAGGAGTCTCCATACTGTTCTCTATAGTGGCTGTATCAATTTGAGTTCCCACCAACAGAAAAAAAGGGTTTCCTTTTCTCCACACCCTCTTCAATATTTATTGGTTGCAGACTTTTTGATGATGCACTATTTAGCTAGGACATGGAAACAAATTAGATGTCCATTGACAGATGGATGGATAAAGAAGTTGTGGTACATATATACAATGGAATATTACTCACCTATAAAAAGGAATGTATTTGAGTCACTTTAAAAGAGGTGGATGAACCTAGAACCTATTAAACAAGATGAAGTAAGTCAGAAGAAAATAAAAAATAAAAAATAAAAAAATAATAAAATATAATCATTTTATATTTAAAAAACTAAAATTAAAAAAAAAGAAGAAAAAAAAGAAAAAGAAAGACTAACATATATTAACGTGCATATACGGAATCTAGAAAGATGGTACTGACAAACCTATCTACAGGGCAATAATGGAAATGCAGACATAGAGAATGGACTTTTGGAAATAGTAAGGGAGAGAGAAGGTGGAAGGATTTGAGAGAGTAGCATTGAAACATACATTACCATATGTAAAGAAGATAACCAGTTGGAATTGGCTGTATGACACAGGGAACCAAAACCTGGAGTGGTATGACAACTTAGAGGGGTGGGATGGTGAAGAGAGGGGAGGGAGATTAAGAGGGAAGGGGACATATATGTACCTATGGCTGATTTATGTTGATATATGGCAGACCATCATAATATTATATGCTTATTTAACTTATATGCAGAGTACATCATGAGAAACGCTGGGCTGGATGAAGCACAACCTGGAATCAAGATTGCCGGGAGAAATATCAGTAACCTCAGATATGCATATGACACCACCCTTATGGCAGAAAGGGAAGAAAACTAAAGAGCCTCTTGATGAAAGTGAAAGAGGAGGGTGAAAAAGTTGGCCTAAAACTCAACATTCAGAAAACTAAGATCAAGGCATCTGGTCCCATCACTTCATGGAAAATAGATGGGGAAACAGTGGAAACAGTGACAGACTTTATTTTTCTGGGCTCCAAAATCACTGCCGCCATGAAATTAAAAGACACTTACTCCTTGGAAGGAAAGTTATGACCAACGTAGACAGCATATTAAAGAGTAGAGACATTACTTTGCCAACAAAGATCCATCTAGTCAAGGCTATAGTTTTTCCAGTAGTCATGTATGGATGTGAGAGTTGAACTATAAAGAAAGCTGAGCACCAAACAATTGATGCTTTTGAACTGTGGTGTTGGAGAAGACTCTTGGCAGTCTCTTGGACTGCAAGGAGATTAAACCAGTCTATCCTAAAGGAGATGAGTCCTGAATAGTCATTGGAAGGACTGTGCTGAAGCTGAAACTCCAGTACTTTGGCCACCTGATACAAAGAGCTGACTCATTGGAAAAGACCCTGATGCTGGGAAAGATTGAAGATGGGAGAAGAAGGGGACAATAGAGGACAAGATAGTTGGGTGGCATCACCAACTCAATAGACATGAGTTTGAGTAAACACCAGGAGTTGGCAATGGACAGGAAGGCCTAGCATGCTGCAGTCCATGGGGTCAACAAAGAGTTGGACAGGACTGAGTGACTGAACTGAACTGAATGATCCTCCAATTAAAATTTAAATTAAAAAATTAATGTCAGGCAACTTCCCAAATTTGCAGAGTGAAATGGAATTCATGAAGCTCAAGAGTTACCAAATAGATTGAACCCAAAGAGGTCTAAACCAAGGCCCATTATAATTAAATTGGCAAAGACAAAGTGAGAACCATAAAATTCTCAAAAGATAAGTGACTCTTGATATATATGGGAATTCACAAAAGACTACAAGCAGATTTACCGGCTGGTATCCTGTAGTCTAGGAGAGAAACAAAAGATATTCAAAATACTATAAAAGAAAAATACCTTGCCAATCAAGAATATTAAACTGGTTGAAAGTGCCCTTTAAAAATATAGATGAGATTAAGATTTTCCCATTTAAATAAAAAAATTGTGAGTGTTTGTCAGCACTAGACCTAACTTACAAGAAATCCTTAAGGGTGCACTTCAAGTTGAAAAGAAAAAACACTAAAAAGAAACACAGAAGTATATAAAAGAACAAATCTCACTTGTAAAAGTAAATATATAGACAAAGACAAAATAGTGTTAATGGTTTTAATAGTGTACAGTGGCACATAAATTAGTTTAACTCTGCTACATAGTGTAAAAATGAAAAAAAAAAAAACTATTAAGACTACCTCTAACCATATTGTCACCCTGCTTATTTAACTTATATGCAGAGTACATCATGAGAAACGCTGGACTGGAAGAAACACAAGCTGGAATCAAGATTACCAGGAGAAATATCAATAACTTCAGATATGCAGATGACACCACCCTTATGGCAGAAAGTGAAGAGGAACTCAAAAGCCTCTTGATGAAAGTGAAAGAGGAGAGTGAAAAAGTTGGCTTAAAGCTCAACATTCAGAAAACGAAGATCATGGCATCCGGTCCAATCACTTCATGGCAAATAGATGGGGAAACAGTGTCAGACTTTATTTTTTGGGGCTCCAAAATCACTGCAGATGGTGACTGCAGCCATTAAATTAAAAGACGCTTACTCCTTGGAAGGAAAGTTATGACCAACCTAGAAAGCATATTAAAAAGCAGAGACATTACTTTGTCAACAAAGGTCCGTCTAGTCAAGGCTATGGTTTTTCCTGTGGTCATGTATGGATGTGAGAGTTGGACTGTGAAGAAGGCTGAGCGCCGAAGAATTGATGCTTTTGACTGTGGTGTTGGAGAAGACTCTTGCGAGTCCCTTGGACTGCAAGGAGATCCAATCAGTCCATTCTGAAGGAAATCAGCCCTGGGTTTTCTTTGGAAGGAATGATGCTAAAGCTGAAACTCCAATACTTTGGCCACCTCATGCGAAGAGTTCACTCATTGGAAAAGACTCTGATGCTGGGAGGGATTGGGGGCAGGAGGAGAAGGGGGTGACAGAGGATGAGATGGCTGGATGACATCACTGACTCGATAGACGTGAGTCTGAGTCAACTCTGGGAGCTGGTGATGGATAGGGAGGCCTGGCGTGCTGCAATTCATGGGGTAGCAAAGAGTCAGACATGACTGAGCGACTGAATGGCACTGAACTGAACCATAAGAAATTTTTAATAAACTCACAATTTATAGATAGAAATAAAATCTGACATCAACAATATAAAGAGTGCATATGGGGGGGGGGAATGTGTGAATTTAACTGGAATAGGTGAATTTAACTCAGATGACCATTATATCTACTACTTTGGGCAGGAATCCCTTAGAAGAAATGGAGTAGCCATCATAGTCAATAAAAGAGTCCAAAATGCCGTACTTGGATGCAATCTCTAAAACAAAAGAATGTTGTCTGTTCGTTTCCAAGGCAAATCATTCAATATCACGGTAATCCAAGTCTATGCCCCCACCAGTAATGCTGAAGAAGCTGAAGTTGAACAGTTCTATGATGACCTACAAGACCTTCTAGAACTAACACCCAAATAAGATGTCCTTTTCATTATAGGGGATTGGAATACAAAAGTAGGAAGTCAAGAAACACCTGGAGTAAAAGGCAAATTTGGCTTTAGAGTACAGAATGAAGCAGGGCAAAGGGTAATAGAATTCAGCCAAGAGAACGCAATGGTCATAGCAAACACCCTTTTCCAACAACACAAGAGAAGACTCTATACATGGACATCACCAGATGGTCAACAATGAAATCAGATTGATTATATTCTTTACAGCCAAAGATGAGGAAGCTCTATACAGTCAGCAAAAACAAGACCGGGAGTTGACTGTGGCTCAGATCATGAACTCCTTATTGACAAATTTGGACTGAAATTGAATAAAATGGAGAAAACCACTAGACCATTCAGGCAATGACCTAAATCAAATCCCTTGTGATTATACAGTGAAAGTGAGAAACAGATTTAAGGGACTAGATCTGATAGACAGAGTGCTTGATGAACTATGGACGGAGGTTCATGACATTGAACAGGAGACAGGAATCAAGACCATCCCCAAGAAAAAGAAATGCAAAAAAGCCAAATGGCTGTCTGAGGAGGCCTTACAAATAGCTGTGAAAAGAAGGGAAGCGAAACACAAAGGAGAAAAGGAAAGATATATAACCATTTGAATGTAGAGTTCCAAAGAATAGCAAGGAGAGATAAGAAAGTCTTCCTCAAGGATCAATGCAAAGAAAGAGAGGAAAACAATAGAATGGGAAAGACTAGAGATCTCTTCAAGAAAACTAGAGATACAAGGGAACATTTCATGCAAAGATAGGCTCAATAAAGGACAGAAATGGTAAGGACATAACAGAAGCAGAATATATTAAGAAGAGGTGGTAAGAATACACAGAAGAACTGTACAAAAAAGATCTTCATGACCCAGATAATCACAATGGTGTGATCACTCACCTAGAGCCAGACATCCTGGAATGTGAAGTTAAGTGAGTCTTAGGAAGCATCACTACGAACAAAGCTAGTGGAGGTGATGGAATTCTAGTTGTTCTATTTCAAATTCTGAAAGATGATGCTGTGAAAGTGCTGCACTCAATATGCCAGCCAATTTGGAAAACTCAGCAGTAGCCACAGGACTGGAAAAGGTCAATTTTCATTCCAATCCCAAAGAAAGGCAATGCCAAAGAAGGCTCAAACTACCGCACAATTGTACTAATCTCACACACTAGTAAAGTAATGCTTAAAATTCTCCAAGCTAGTCTTCAGCTTCAGGATGAGGTTCACGTGAACCATGAACTTCCAGATGTTCAAGCTGCATTTAGAAAAGGCAGAGGAACCAGAGATCAAATTGCCAACATCTGCTGCATCATCGAAAAAGCAAGAGAGTTCCAGAAAAACATCTATTTCTGCTTTATTGACTATGCCAAAACCTTTGACTTGTGGATCACAATAAACTGTGGAAAATTCTGAAAGAGATGGGAATACCACACCACCTGATCTGCCTGTTGAGAAACCTGTATGCAGGCCAGGAAGCAACAGTTAGAACTGGACATGGAACAACAGACTGGTTCCAAATAGGAAAAGGAGTACGTCAAGGCTGTATATTGTCACCCTGCTTATTTAACTTGTATGCAGAGTACATCATGAGAAACACTGGGCTGGATGAAGCACAACCTGGATTCAAGATTGTCAGGAGAAATATCAGTAACCTCAGATATGCAGATGACACCATTCTTGTGGCAGAAAGTGAAGAAGAACTAAACAGCCTCTTGATGAAAGTGAAAGAGGAGAGTGAAAAAGCTGGCTTAAAGCTCAACACTCAGAAAACTAAGATCATGGCATCTGGTCCCATCACTTCATGGCAAATAGATGGGGAAACAGTGGAGACAGTGTCAGACTTTATTTGTTGGGGCTCCAAAATCACTGCAGATGGTGACTGCAGCCATGAAATTAAAAGACGCTTACTCCTTGGAAGGAAAGTTATGACCAACCTAGAAAGCATATGCAAAAGCAGAGACATTACTTTGTCAACAAAGGTCCATTTAGTCAAGACTATGGTTTTTCCTGTGGTCATGTATGGATGTGAGAGTTGGACCTGTAAAGAAAGCTGAGCACCGAAGAATTGATGCTTTTGAACTGTGGTGTTGGAGAAGACTCTTGAGAGTCCCTTGGACTACAAGGAGATCCAACCAGTCCATCCTAAAGGAGATCAGTCCTGGGTGTTCATTGGTAGGACTGATGTTGAAGCTGAAACTCCAGTACTTTGGCCACCTGATGCGAAGAGCTGACTCATTTGAAAAGACCCTGATCCTGAGAAGGACTGAGGGCAGGAGAATAAGGGGAAGACAGAGGATGAGATGGTTAGATGGCATAACCAACTCAATGGACATGGGTTTGGGTGGACTCCGGGAGTTGATGATGGACAGGAAGGCCTAGCCTGCTGCTGTTCATGGGGTCACAAAGAGTCAGACACATGATTGAATGACTGAACTGACTGAACTGATATGGGGGGAAATAAAAGTGTAGAGTTTTTTATGCACTTGAAGTTAAGTTGTGATTCAACCTCAGTTTAAATTAGACCACTATAACCATAAGTGGTTCAATGCAAGTCTTATGGAAAAGAAATAACCCTTGGTAGATCCACAGAAGTTGAAGAGAAAATAAACAATATAAGTGCAAAAAGAATTATAAGCTCAAGAGAACAGGAGGAGAAGAAAACTGCAAATCAGGCAAAAAAAATTAACAAAATGACTATAGTAAGTCCTTACCTATGTCAATGATTACTTTTAGTAAAAGAATCAAACTCATGATTCAAAGACATAGAGTGAGTGAATGGAAAAAACAACAAGCCTCAACCATATGCTGTGTACAAGAGACTCAGATTTATGTGCATACATAGGCTGAAAGTTAAGAGATGAAAAAAGATAAGCAAATGACAACAAAAGAGCAGGAATGTCTATACTTATATTAGACAAATAGACTTTAAGACAAAAAAAAAAAACTGTTAACGAGAGACAAATAAGTCCACACACAATGATTAAAAGACCAATTTAAGAAGAAGATGTAACAATTATTATATAGGCACCCAACATCAAAGCACCTAGCAGATGAAAGAGATTTGATGGAAGTAGAGGAAGAAATAGGAACATTGAAATAATTATAGCTGAATAATAACCCCTTGATGGATCAAAGGCTTATCATGATAAAGGGGACTGTGTAACCCAATGAAGCTATGAGCCATAACATGCAGGACCACCCTGGAAGGACAGGTCATGTAAAATGTTCTGACAAAATGTGGTCCGCTGGAGGAGGAAATGGAAAACCATTCTAGTATTCTTGCCTGGAGAATCCCATGGATGGTATGAAAAGGCAAAAAGATATGATACTGGAAGATGAGCCACTAGGTCAGAAGGTGTTCAGTATGCTACTGGGCATAGAGTGGAGGGCAATTACTACTAGCTCCAGAAAGAATGAAGCGACTGGGCCAAAGTGGAAATGATGCTTTGTTGGGGATGAATCTGGTGGTGAAAGTAAAGTCTGATGCTGTAAAGAACAATATTCCTTAGGAAACTGGAATGTTGGGCCCATGAACAAGGGAAATTGTACATCATCAAACAGGAGATGGCAAGACTGAACTTCAATATTATAGGAATCAGTGAACTAAAATAGATGGGAATGGGCAAACGTAAATCAGATAGCCAGTATATCTACCACTGTGGGCAAGAATGCCTTAGAAGAAATGGAGTAGCCCTCAGAGTCAGCAAAAGAGTCTGAAATGCAGTTCAGGTCAGTTCAGTTGCTCAGTCGCATATGACTCTTTGAGACGCCATGGACTGCAGCACACCAGGCCTCCCTGTCCAGCGCTAACTCCCGGAGTTTACACAAACTCATGTCCATTGAATGTAGTCATGCCATCCAACCATCTTGTCCACTGTCGTCCCCTTCTCTTCCTGCCTTAAGTCTTTCCCAGCATCAGGATATTTTCAAATGAGTCAGTTCTTCACATCAGGTGGCCAAACAACTGGATTTTCAGCTTCAGCATCAGTCCTTTCAAAGAATATTCAAGACTGATTTCCTTTAGGATAGACTGGTTGGATCTCCTTGCAGTTCAAGGGACTCTCAAGAGTCTTCTCCAAACCACAGTTCAAAAGCATCATTTCTTTGGTGCTCAGCTTTCTTTATAGTCCAACTCTCACATCCATACATGACTACTGGAAAAACCATAGTTTTGACTAGCCTGACCTCTGTTGGTAAAGTAACATCACTGCTTTTTAATATGCTGTCTAGGTTGGTCATAATTTCTCTTCCAAGGAGCAAGTATAGCTTAATTTCACAGCTGTAGTCACCATCCACAGTGATTTTGGAGCCCCAAGAAATAAAGTCTGTGGCTCTTCCCACTCTTTACCCATCTGTTTGTCATGAAGTGATGGGATCATATGCCATGATCTTAGTTTTCTGAATGTTGAGTTTGAAGCCAGCTTTTTCACTCTCCTCTTTGACTTTCATCAAGAGGCTCTTTAGTTCTTCGCTTTCTTCCATAAGGGTGATGTTATCTGCATATCTGAGGTTATTGATATTTCTCCTGGCAGTCTTGACTCCAGCTTGTGCTTCATCCAACCCAGCGTGTCTCATGATGTGCTCTGCATATAAGTTAAATTAGCAGGGTAACAATATACTGCCTTGATGTACTCCTTTCAGGATTTGGAACCAGTCTGTTGTTCCATATCCAGTTCTAACTGTTGCTTCCTGACCTGCATACAGATTTCTCAGGAGGCAGGTCAGGTGGTGTGGTATTCCCATCTCTTTCAGAATTTTCCACAGTTTGTTGTGGTCCACACAATCAAAGGCTTTGGCATAGTCAATAAAGCAGAAATAGATGTTTTTCTGGAACTCTCTTCCTTTCCCCATGATCCAGCGGATCTGGCAATTTGATCTCTGGTTCCTCTGCCTTTTCTAAAAGCAGCTTAAACATCTGGAAGTTCACGGTTCATGTACTGTTGAAGCCTAGCTTGGAGAATTTTGAGCATTACTTTACTAGCATGTGAGATGAGTTCATTGTGCGGTAGTTTGAGCATTCTTTGGCATTGTCTTTCTTTAGGATTGGAATGATACCTGACCTTTTCCAGTCCTGTGGCTACTGCTGAGTTTTCCAAATTGGCTGGCATATTGAGTGCAGCACTTTCACAGCATCATCTTTTAGGATTTGAAATAGCTCAACTGGAATTCCATCACCTCCACTAGCTTTGTTTGTCGTTATGCTGCCTAATTGTATGGTAGTTTGAGCATTGTTTGGCATTGCCTTTCTTTGGGATTGGAATGAAAACTGACCTTTTCCAGTCCTGTGGCCACCGCTGAGTTTTCCAAATTGGCTGGCATATTGAGT
Source organism: Bubalus bubalis (assembly GCF_019923935.1). Classification (NCBI taxonomy): domain Eukaryota; kingdom Metazoa; phylum Chordata; class Mammalia; order Artiodactyla; family Bovidae; genus Bubalus; species Bubalus bubalis. The sequence continues at coordinate 68,214,389 of NC_059176.1, forward strand.
GCCGTACTTTCACAGCATCATCTTTCAGAATTTGAAATAGGACAACTGGAATTCCATCACTTCCACTAGATTTCTTAGTAGTGATGCTTCCTAAGGCCCACTTGACTTATTCCAGGATGTCTGGCTCTAGATGAGTGATCACACCATCGTGATTATCTGGGTCATAAAGATCTTTTTTGTACAGTTCTTCTACTCCAGTACTTTGGCCACCTCATGCGAAGAGTTGACTCATTGGAAAAGACTCTGACGCTGGGAGGGATTGGGGGCAGGAGGAGAAGGGGACGACAGGGGATGAAATGGCTGGATGGCATCACTGACTCGATGGACATGAGTCTGAGTGAACTCCGGGAGTTGGTGATGGACAGGGAGGCCTGGTGTGCTGCGATTCATGGGGTCGCAAAGAGTCGGACACGACTGAGCGACTGATCTGATCTGATCTGATCTGTGTATTCTTGCCACCTCTTCTTAATATCTTCTACTTCTGTTAGGTCCCTACCATTTCTGTCCTTTATTGAGCCTATCTTTGCATGAAATGTTCCCTTGTATCTCTAGTTTTCTTGAAGAGATCTCAGTCTTTCCCATTCTATTGTTTTCCTCTATTTCTTTGCATTGATCCCTGAGGAAGGCTTTCTTATCTCTCCTTGCTATTCTTTGGAACTCTGCATTCAAATGGGTATATCTTTCCTTTTCTCCTTTGCCTTCACTTCCCTTCTTTTCACAGCTATTTGTAAGGCCTCCTCAGACAGCCATTTGGCTTTTTTGCATTTCTTTTTCTTGGGGATGGTCTTGATTCCTGTCTCCTGTACTATGTCACCAACCTCTGTCCATAGTTCATCAATGACTCTATCAGATCTAGTCCCTTAAATCTATTTCTCACTTTCACTGTATAATCATAGGGGATTTGATTTAGGTCATACCTGAATGGTCTAGTGGTTTTCTCCACTTTCTTCAATTTCAGTCTGAATTTGTCAATTAGGAGTTCATGATCTGAGCCACAGTCAGCTCTCGGTCTTGTTTTTGCTGACTGTATAGAGCTTCTACATCTTTGGCTGCAAAGAACATAGTCAGTCTGATTTCATTGTTGACCATCTGGTGATGTCCATGTGTAGAGTCTTCTCTTGTGTTGTTGGAAGAGGGTGTTTGCCATGACCATTGTGTTCTCTTGGCCAAACTATATTAGCCTTTGCCCTGCTTCATTCTGTACTCCAAGTTGAAATTTGCTTGTAACTCCAGGTGTTTCTTGACTTCGTACTTTTGTATTCCAGTCTCCTATAATGAAAGCAAGAGTCCTAGAAAAACATCTACTTCTGCTTTATTGACTATGCCAAAGCCTTTGACTGTGTGGATCACAATAAACTGTGGAAAATTCTGAAAGAGATGGGAATACCACACCACCTGACCTGCCTCTTGAGAAACCTGCATGCAGGTCAGGAAGCAACAGTTAGAACTGGACATGGAACAACAGACTAGTTCCAAATAGGAAAAGGAGCACATCAAGCCTGTATATTGTCACCCTGCTTATTTAACACATGCAGAGTACATCATGAGAAATGCTAGGCTGGATGAAGCACAAGCTAGAATTAAGATTGCTTGGAGAAATACCAATAACTTAAGATATGCAGACGTTACTACCCTTATGGCCAAAAGTGAAGAAGAACTAAAGAGCTTCTTGATGAAAGTGAAAGAGGAGAGTGAAAAAGTTGGCTTAAAGCTCAACATTCAGAAAACTAAGGTCATGACATCTGGTCCCATCATTTCATGGCAAATAGATGGGGAAACAATGGGAACAGTGGCTGACTTTATTTTTCTGGGCTCCAAAATCACTGCAGATGGTGACTGCAGCCATGAAATTAAAAGATGCTTACTCCTTGGAAGGAAAGTTATGACCAACCTAGACAGCATATTAAAAAGCAGAGACATTACTTTGTCAAAAAAGGTCTGTCTAGTCAAGACTATAGTTTTTCCAATGGTCATGTATGGATATGAGAGTTGGACTATAAGGAAAGCTGAGCGCTGAAGAATTGATGCTTTTGAACTGTGGTGTTGGAAAAAACTCTTGAGAGTTCCTTGGATTGCAAGGAGCTCCAACCAGTCCATCCTAAAGCAGATCAGTCCTGGGTGTTCACTGGAAGGACTGATGTTGAAGCTGAAACTCCAATACTTTGGCCACCAGATGCAAAGAGCTGACTCATTGGAAAAGACTCAGATGCTGGAGAAAATTGAGGGCAGGAGGAGAAGGGAACAACAGAGGATGAGCTGGTTGGATAGCATCACCAACTCAATAGACATGGGTTTGGGTGGACTCTGAGAGTTTGTGATGGACAGGGAGGCCTGGTGTGCTGTGGTTCATGGGGTCACAAAGAGTTGGACACAACTGAGTGACTGAACTGAACTGAACTGAAATGATGCTGCCTAAGGCCCACTTGATTTTGCATACCAGGATGTTTGACTCTAAATTGGTGATCACACCATCGTGATTATCTGGGCCATGAAGACATTTTTTGTATAGTTCTTCTGTGTATTATGGCCACCTTTTAGAAATATCTTCTGCTTCTGTTAGGTCCATACCATTTCTGTCTTTTATTGAGCCCATCTTTGCATGAAATGTTCCCTCGGTATATCTAATTTTCTTGAAGAAATCTCACATCTTTCCCATTCTATTGATTCCTCTATTTCTTTGCATTGATCACTGAAAAAGGCTTTCTTATCTCTCCTTGCTATTCTTTGGAACTCTGCATTCAAATGGGTATATCGTTCCTTTTCGCCTTTGCTTTTCACTTCTCTTATATTCACAGCTATTTGTAAGGCCTCCTCATACAGCCATTTTGCCTTTTTGCTGAAATGCAGTGCTTGGGTGCAATCTCAAAATCTACAGAATGATCTCAGTTTGTTTCCAAGGCAAACCGTTCAATATCACCTTAATGACCCAACCACTGATGCTGAAGAAGCTGAAGTTTACCAGCTCTATGGAGACCTACAATATCTTCTAGAACTAACACCAAAAAAGATGTCATTATATATATATATTAGAATGCAAAAGTAGGAAGTCAAGAGATACTCAGCATAACAGGCACGTTTGCCCTTGAAGTACAAAATGAAGCAAGGTAAGGGCTAACATTTTTGTCAAGAGAGCACACTGGTCATAGCAAACATCCTTTTCCAACAACCCAAAAGATGATTCTACACATGGACATCACAAGATGGTCAATACTGAAATCAAATTGACTATATTCTTTGCAGCCAAAGATGGAGAAGCTCTATACTGTCAGCTAAACAAGACTGGGAGATGACTGTGGCTCATATCATGCATTGAAAAATTCAGGCTTAAATTGAAGAAAGTATGGAAAACCACTAGGCCATTCAAGTTTGACTTAAATATAATCCCTTATGATTATACAGTGGAGGTGACAAATAGATTCAAGGGACTAGATCTGATAGAAAGAGTGTCTGATGAATTATGGATGGAAATTCATAACACTGTGCAGGAAGCAAAACCAAAACTATTCCAAAGAAAAAGAAATGCGGGAAGGCAAAGTGGTTGTCTGAGGAGGCTTTACAAACAACTGATAAAAGAAGACACATGAAACGCAAAAGAGAAAGGGAAAGATATACCCAAATGATTGCAGAGTTCCAGAGAATAGCAAGGATAAATAAGAAGGCCTTAAATGAACAATGAAAAGAAATAGAGGGAAAAATACAATGGGAAAGACTAAAGATCTCTTTAAGAAAGTTGGAAATATCAAGGCAAAATTTCATGTAAGGATGGGCATGATAAAGGATGCTAAGGACCTAACAGAAGCAGAAGAGATTAAGAAGAGGTGACAAGAACACACAGAGGAACTATACAAGAAAAGTCTTAATGACTTGGATAACCACAATTGTGTGGTCACTAACCTAAAGCTAGACATCCTGAAGTGTGAAATCAAGTGGGCCTTAGGAAGGATTACAATGAACAAAGCTAGAGGAGGTGATGAAATTCCAACTGATTTATTTAAATTCTAAAAGATAATTCTGTTAAAGTACTCCACTCAACAAGTTGGTGAACATGGAAAACTCAGCAGTGGCTACAGGACTATAAAGGTTATTTTTCATTCCAATCGCAAGGAAGGGCAATGCCAAAGAATGTTCCAACTACCATACAAGTGTGCTCATTTTGACTCAAACTCCTTCAAGTTAGCTTCAGCAATACATGAACTGAGAACTTCCAGATATAAAAGCTGGGTTTCAAAGAGCAGATGAACCAGAGATCAAATTGCCAATATTTGTTGGATCATGGAGAAAGCAAGGGAGTTCCAGAAAAACATCTACTTCTGCATGATTGACTATGTTAAAGCATTTGACTATGTGGATTATAACAAACTGTGGAAAATACTTAAAGAGATGGGAGTACCAGACCAGTCAGACATGGACCTCTGACTGGTTGAAAATTAGGAAAGAAGTATAATAGGGCTGTATATTGCCACCCTGATCATTTAACTTACAGAGTACATCACGTGAAATGTCAGGATGGATGAATCCAGATTGCTGGGATAAATATCAGTGATCTCAGATATGCAGATGATATCACTGTAATGGCAGAAAGTCAAGAGGTATTAAAGAGCCTTTTGATTAGGGTGAAAAAAGAGAGTGAAAAAAACTGACTTGACACTCAACATTAAATAAATGGCAAGAATATACAATGGATTAAAGACAATCTCTTTAACAAGTGGTGCTGGGAAATCTGGTCAACCACTTGTAAAAGAATGAAACTAGAACACTTTCTAACACCATACACAAAAATAAACTCAAAATGGATTAAAGATCTAAACATAAGACCAGAAACTATAAAACTCCTAGAGGAGAACATAGGCAAAACACTCTCCAACATACATCACAGCAGGATCCTCTATGACCCACCTCGCAGAATATTGGAAATAAAAGCAAAAATAAACAAATGGGACTTAATTAAACTTAAAAGCTTCTGCACAACAAAGGAAACTATAAGCAAGGTGAAAAGACAGCCTTCGGAATGGGAGAAAATAATAGCAAATGAGGCAACTGACAAACAACTAATCTCAAAAATATACAAGCAACTCCTACAGCTCAATTCCAGAAAAATAAATGACCCAATCAAAAAATGGGCCAAAGAACTAAATAGACATTTCTCCAAAGAAGACATACAGATGGCTAACAAACACTTGAAAAGATGCTCAACATCACTCATTATCAGAGAAATGCAAATCAAAACCAATATGAGGTACCATTTCACACCAGTCAGAATGGCTGCAATCCAAAAGTCTACAAGCAATAAATGCTGGAGAGGATGTGGAGAAAAGGGAACCCTCTTACACTGTTGGTGGGAATGCAAACTAGTACAGCCACTATGGAGAACAGTGTGGCGATTCCTTAAAAAACTGGAAATAGAACTGCCATACGACCCAGCAATCCCACTGCTGGGCATACACACTGAGGAAACCAGAAGGGAAAGAGACACGTGTACCCCAATGTTCATTGCAGCACTGTTTATAATAGCCAGGACATGGAAGCAACCTAGATGTCCATCAGCAGATGAATGGATAAGAAAGCTGTGGTACATATACACAATGGAGTATTACTCAGCCATTAAAAAGAATACATTTGAATCAGTTCTAATGAGGTGGATGAAACTGGAGCCTATTATATAGGGTGAAGTAAGCCAGAAAGAAAAACACCAATACAGTATACTAATGCATATATATGGAATTTAGAAAGATGGTAACGACAACCCTGTATACGAGACAGCAAAAGAGACACTGATGTATAGAACAGTCTTTTGGACTCTGTGGGAGAGGGAGAGGGTGGGATGATTTGGGAGAATGGCATTGAAACATGTATAATATCATATATGAAATGAGTTGCCAGTCCAGGTTCGATGCACGATACTGGATGCTTGGGGCTGGTGCATTGGGACGACCCAGAGGGATGGTATATGGAGGGAGGAGGGAGGAGGGTTCAGGATGGGGAACACGTGTATACCTGTGGCAGATTCATGTTGATATATGGCAAAGCCAATACAATATTGTAAAGTTAAAAAATAAAATTAAATTAAAAAAAGCATCAAAAAAAAAAAAAAAAAGAATATATAATACCAAGAATGAACTGCAAACAGTGGACTTTGAGTGACTATGATGTGTCATTGTGGGTTCATTAGTTGTAACAATTGTACCCCACTGTGTTGAGAGATGTTGATAATGGGGGAGAAGCTATGTGTATGTGGGGGCAGGCAGTATATGGGAAGTCTTTGTACTTTCTCTTCAGTTTTGCTGTGAACCTAAAACTGCTCTAAAAAATTATTTTAATTAAAAAAAATAAAATAACACTAAGACAATATTGTAAAGTAAAAAAAAAAAGATGACCTCTGGAATGATGTTAGAACATAAAAACATAGGTCATGAATATATATCTGCTTGCTAGAAGGGGTACATAAATATGTCCCTAAGCTTTAGTACTCAAAAAAAAAAAAAAAAGAGCAAAACATCATGAGGCCCAACAGTGAGAAAGACAATAAGCAAAAAATAAAACCACTGGTCCCCCAGAGTACGTACTCATACTGAATGTAGAGAACTGTTTCTCCCATGAGAAATGTATATACTATGACTTCCTTCCCATTTCCACAAGATTAGTTATATTATCATCTAATAATACCAGGGTATCTGGTCCCATCATTTCATGGCAGATAGATGGGGAAACAATGGAAACAGTGACAGACTTTATTTTCTTGGGCTCCAAAATCACTGTAGATGGTGACTGCTGCATGAAATTAAAAGATGGTTGCTCCTTGGAAGAAAAGCTATGACGAACCTAGACAGCATACCTAAAAGCAGAGACATTACTTTGCCAACAAAGGTCCACATAGTCAAAACTATGGTTTTTCCAGTAGTCATGTATGGATGCGAGAGTTGGACTCTAAAGAAAGTTGAGCACTGAAAAATTGAAGCTTTTGAACTCTGGTGTTGGAGAAGACTCTTGAGAGTCTCTTGGACTACAAGGAGATCAAACTAGTCCATCCTACAGGAAATCAACCCTGACTTCATTGGAAGGAGTGATGCTGAAGCTGAAGCTCCAAAATTTTGGCCACCTGGTTCGAAGAGCTAACTCATTAGAAAAGAGCCTGATGCTGGGAAAGATTGAGGGCAGGAGGAGAAGGGGACGACAGAGTATGAGATGGTTGGATGGCATCACCGACTTGATGGACAGGAGTTTTAGCAAGCTCCGGGAGTTGGCGATGGACAGGGAAGCCTGGCATGCTGCAGTCCATGGGGTCGCAAAAAGTCAGACATGACTGAACTGAACTGAACTAAATAATACCAGACAACATTATTTTCTCTTCCTTAAGTTAGTGATTCCAAAACTAAAAAAACCAAAAATCTCTGTCACATTTTAACCCACTGATTCAGGCAACTTGCTTGTGCACTGTGCATGTAACGTTTTGATGCTTTAATTGTACTCTTCCTATATGAAAATATGTACACAGATTACAATGTGAAGTAAATATTTATGAACTTCCAAAAAAAAAAAAATAACACTAAGATCACAGCATTCAGTCCCATCACTTTATGACAAATAGAAGGGAAAAAAGTGGAGGCAGTGACAGATTTTATTTTCTTGGGTTCCAAAATCACTGCAGATGGTGACTGCAGTCATGAAACTATAAGATGCTTGCTCCTTGGAAGGAAAGCTATGACATACTTAGACAACATATTGAAAAGCAGAGACATCACTTTGTCAACAAAGGTCCATATAGTCAAAGCTATGGTTTTTCCAGTAATCATGTGCAGGTGTGAGTTGGACCATAAAGAAGGCTGAGTTTCAAAGAATTGATACTTTCAAACTGTGGTGCTCAAGGAGACTCTTGAGAGTCACTTTGAGTGCAAGGAGATCAAATCAATAATCCTAAAGGAAATCAACCTTGAATTTTCATTGGAAGAACTGTTGATGAAGCTAAGCTCCAATATTTTGGCGACCTGATTTGACAAGCTGACTCACTGGAAAAGACCCTGATGTTGAGAAAGATTGAAAGCAGAAGAAGTGGGTGGCAGAGGATGAGATGGTTAGATAGCATCACCAATTCAATGGACATGAATTTGAGCAAACTCTGGGAAACAGTGGAGGAGAGAGAAGCCTGGTGTGCTGCAGTCCATGGGTCACAAAGAGTTGGATACAACTTAGTGACTGAAGAACAACACAGCTGACTTTAATAACCCATTTTCAAAATAGATAAATAATCCAGACAAAATGTCTAAGAAAACATTGGACTTAACGTTATAGACCAGAAAGACCTAATAAATATATATAAGACATTCTATCCAACAGTTTCAGAATATACATTCTTTTAAGCACATGAAATATTCTCCAGGATAAATTATGTGTTAGGCCACGAAACATGTCTTAACAAAAAAATGAGATTATTAAGTTTATCGTGTGTGTCTTCCAACTACAGTAGTATGAAACTAGAAATCAATAAGAAAAATTTTGTAAAATTCAGAAATACATGGAAATTAAACAACACACTCTTGAACAACTAATGAATGAAAAAGGAAATAAAAAGTCATAAAAGAAATAAAATTAAAATAATCAAGGCAAATGAAAATTGAAACAACATATCCAAACTTATGTGGTGAAGCAACAGCTGTTCTAAGACTGAATAGCAATAAGTGCCTATATTAAGAAAAAAGAAAGATCTCAAGTAATCTAACTTTACAGGTCAAAAAACTAGAAAAAGAACAAACTAAGCTCCAAGTTATCTGAAGTCAGGAAATAATAAAGATCAGAGAAGAAATAAATCAAATAGAGACTAGACAAAACAATATAAATATTTTTAAGTTGCTTTTTGAAAAAGATAAATACTATTGACAAACCTGTAGCTAGACTACATAAGGAAAAAAGAAACAGAAATAAAATCATAAATGAATGAGCAGGCATTGCTGCTTGAACTAACTTTTTGTTTGAGGGAACAGAAACCTCTAAAATCTCAAGAGGATTCAGTGAACAATATTAAGTCAGCTTTGGGAATAGGAATATTATGTAAATCAGACCAAGGTCCAATATCTATTATCAATGGCCGTGAGACAGTCATATTTAACCTGTTTTGTCAGAATAAGGCAACATAGTAACTGGGTTAATGAGGCTACACTTGCAAAGAATTGTATTTGAATCAGACAGTAAGACTTGTTCATAAATAGACTGGCAGCAAATTGAGAAATGAATCTAAAAACTTGTAAAATAGTAACATCATGAGGCATCTATAAGTAAATTAAGTGCTCTAAGGTTAAAGCGTAAGTCTTTTAATCAGGGAGTTCTTGCTATAATGCCTTGTAAATACCTTTGCATTCCCAGAGCAACAAAACCCAATAACACAGAAAAGTAAGCAATATGCCTAAAACCAAGGCCTAATTTTTAATAAGCTCACTATTAGAAGCACCGTAAATCTTATTACAGAGAATGTAGAAGGTCTTATTAAAGTTAAAAACTAACACAGAAAGAGAAACATCTATTCTAAGAATGTGAAAGGCTTCTTTATTTTATTTGTACTACAATTTTGTTATTTTATATAACATACCATGAGAGGCTTAACGTAATAGGCAAGGATCCATAAACAATTCTCAAAATCAATGGAGGTGTGTATGTGTGTGTGTGTGACACTGTTTCATTTGTATATTTAGGCTGAGTTCAGGATGCAACTGTCTACTATTTGCTGGCCTATTGCATATATGCAATGCAATTGGAGCTATATACATGTCAAATGACTTCAGTTTGACAATGTTGTGACATATTCAGGAAGATGTTGTGTCTTGGGAGACTAAGAAATTTAGTAAAGCTAAAGTATCTTCTTTGTTAGCATGTAAGCAGCTATCAGTAAATCAACGAGTGTTGAATTAGTTTGGAGCCTCAAGGCAGAGATAATTATTTAAGTTTGTTTTGTAAATACCTAGAGAATACAGTAAATGAATCTTTGAATTTCTGTGGAATCAATTGCCACAAGTATTGAAAGCCTACATAGGTAAACTCAAATACGAACATTAACTCTTTATTTAAAGGTAAAGACAAGAAAGCTGAACATAGTAAATAGACTACATAAAAATAATTAGCCAACTCAGACACAGAGGTTAAGAAAGTAGCAAGATTGAATAGCACAGGTATCAGACCAATTATGACTTATTTATTGCTCTCAGATCATGGACAGTTCTATAAACAGATAGATCTCCTTGTCAAATTTCTTCCTTATAGGTAATAAATAAGGGAATTATAAGGTAAATATCCTTTTTTTTTTATTATGCTCCATTTTCATATTTCTCTACTGGTTTTATACATTTTGTTTGAGCTAGAAGCGGAGAATATGTTTTATACACTGGCATGTATTTTCTTTATTGTAAACTGTACCAAGATTCATCCCTTTTATTAAATGGCTAGAATTTTTCTACCCATAAATACAGATTTTCTATAATTTGGGTGTACTTTTTCAGCATTGGGTAAGACTGCTGTTCTCCCATAGCCCCCTTTTGCTTCTGAAAGCAGATATTTATCAACCTGGATGCCTTGCATCCCAGGTGCTCCAAAAACACTCTATCCAAAATATAGACTTTCATACCCCTTAGTTACATAGCAGGTCCCTTTCTGATATCATCAAGCACATCAACAGACAAGATATATACTTCAGAAGTACTAGCTTGCATGGAAACCTCAGAGGAGAAAGAATAAATATAAAGTCATCCAGAAACACCCATATCATGGATGTTTTTTCTGGGTTAGGGTAAAACAAGAAAGGTAGTAAAACTGCAGAATTCATGGCTTCAGTATCCACAAGAAAGGACTGGAAACATTTAAGATGGAGAAAAGAAAAACAGACATGTAAGTTCATTTCATTCCCAGTTGTAAGGTTTTTGCATGATGTCAATTTTGTCCATTAGTTTGCATCATTTACCCATTTTTTTCTGTCTGATTTCTTGGAGTAGGGAAGATCCTCTTGAGGAGGGGATAAAATTTCAGACATAGGTTGTATCCCTTGCATCTTCCTCAGTCTTTTCCAGCATTACTTTTTCTAATATCTTGACTTTTCAATAGGGAATTAGTAACTTTTTCGTCAGGTGTGCCTTCTCGTTTGTTGGGATCCCCAGAAAATATTGTGTTCCTTTGTAAATAATTATAACTAGGCAGCTAAACTGCACTCTTAAGTTTCTTTATGGTTTACTTTTCTACATACTTTCTCAAAGCCAGATTGTAGCTACCAGTATCTGAGAAACTATTCATTCTTGCCATCAACTTACTTTTTCTTCCTACTTGTATTTGAATTCCTAGCAACGAAAGTGTCATAAAAATGGAGAGGCTCAATGTCTATTCTGATATTTACACACACACACACACACACACATATATATATATATATATATATATATATATATATATATATATACTTAGAAAATGCCTCACTGAACTGTGATGAAAAACAATGAAGGACTCAGCTTCTAAGTACAGCATTTAGCTTTTCCCAGTTTACCTTCTGCAGAAAGTTTGCAAGGAATCTTTTCAGTAGTCCCTTGTCTTAGGTTTCCAAGGTACAAAGAACAGAATAGCCTAAGCTGTTGAAGGAAGAGTACAGGATTCCTGAGGACTTCAGCACCCTGATATAGAGATTACCAATTTGCCTTCACTGTGCCTTTTTCATTAGTTGAAGAAAGTCAATTAGAGGCAGCAATTTGTGTGGCGGCCAGTACACAAGCCCAGGTATAGGACTGTAGACTAGAAAGCACAGTGCAGGGCACCTTGCAAAATTCTGTGGATCTCTCCAGGGCTTGAGGTAAAAGGGCATATAGATCTTTACCATTTTCAGTCCTTCCAGCAGCCTTATTCCCTTTCTTCCAGTGACCACTAGTCTAACCTGATACTTTCATTCTATGGCTCAGTCTTTACACAATTTTTCAAGGACTCCTTACTCTTTTTCTCTTCATCATATCTGCTTCCATAGCTTTATTTTGCACAGCCTAGAACACTCCTACATCTGTTCCCAAGAATGGCACCTATGCTGGGGATTAGCATAATGACACAAGCCATGATGCTCTCCTTATATATTTGCTTGATTGTGAAAAGTCTAACCAGAGTTAGTATTCTTAAAAACCTTGTGCCAAAGTATATTGGGATTTGGGTACATTCAGTGCCGTTAATGGCACCCCACTCCAGTACTCTTGCCTGGAAAATCCCATGGATGGAGGAGCCTGGAAGGCTGCAGTCCATGGGGTCGCTGAAGGTCGGACACGACTGAGCAACTTCACTTTCACTTTCATGCATTGGAGAAGGAAATGGCAACCCACTCCAGTGTTCTTGCTTGGAGAATCCAAGGGACGGGGGAGCCTGGTGGGCTACCATCTATGGGGTTGCACAGAGTCGGACACGACTGAAGTGACTCAGCAGCAGTGACATTACTCTGTGTAGCTTTCATGTGTCACTTGTACAAGTGGGACAGAAAGAAAGTCATCTTTCTCAATAGTCTTTGTCTAAGAGGACAGCGGTAGGACAGTAGTCAAAGGAAAACTGTATTTCATGGGTATTATTCCTAAAAAGTAAATAGGATATCAAGAAGTTTCTAATTATATTGATTTTACATAATAGGAAAACAATTATCTGGATCACAAAGATTCACAATTGCCAGGATCTTTTACAGTCCAAAAATGATCAACAATTAAAAACCACACATTAAAAACTTGAAATAATATAACAGGTTTGAATTTATTTACTTGGATATTTAGAATAAAGCAAATATTGCACCATAGAAATGATTTTGATGAATTATAAAACTTCCACAAATTCCAATAAAGCACTCAGGTGAAAAGTAAAATTCTTGTGATGAGGATCCCATTATATAATATGCTGCTGCTGCTGCTAAGTCACTTCAGTCGTGTCCAACTCTGTGCAACCCCATAGACGGCAGCCCACCAGGCTCCCCCGTCCCTGGGATTCTCCAGGCAAGGACACTGGAGTGGGTTGCCATTTCCTTCTCCAATGCATGAAAGCGAAAAGTGAAAGTGAAGACGCTCAGTCGTGTCTGACTCTTCATGACCCCATAAGACTGCAGCCCACCAGGCTCCTCCATCCATGGGATTTTCCAGGCAAGAGTACTGGAGTGGGGTGCCATTGCCTTCTCCAATTATATAATATATAATATATATATATATATATATATATATATATATTGCACTTTGCATTATATAATATATATATATTGCACTTTGCATTTACCAAATGCAGTTTAATTCAGCTAGTGTGCACACAATATAAAAAAAGAGTTGAGGAATAATTTCAAAAATATGAGAATAAACCACCCAAATCTGATTAATATAAAATAAACCATTGCTTTCCCAGAAGGAGACAGAAAGAAGTGGAAGAAACATGTTTCCCATATGGCTTTATTATCTGAAGCCTATGAATAGAGTTCCTATCCTATTACAGTGAAGTTGTAGTGAAGGTCTGGAATGCCAGACCACCTTATCTGCCTCCTGAGAAACCTGTATGCAGGTCAAGAAGCAACAGTTAGAATGGGACATGGAACAACAGACTGGTTCCAAATATGAAAAGGAGTATGTAAAGGCTGTATATTGTCACTCTGCTTATTTAACTTATATGCAGAGTACATCATGGGAAATACCAGGCAGGATGAAGCACAAACTGAGATCAAGACTGCTGGGAGAAATATCAATAATTTCATATATGAAGATGATACCACTCTTATGGCAGAAAGTGAAAAGTAACTAAAGAGCCTCTTGATGAAAGTGGCTAAGATCATGGCATCCAGTCCCATCACTTCATGGCAAATAGATGGGGAAACAATGGAAATAGTGACAGACTTTATTTTCTTGGGCTCCAAAATCACTGCAGATGGTTACTGTAGCCATGGAATTAAAAGACACTTGCTCCTTGGAAGAAAAGCTATGACCAACCTAGACAGCATATTAAAAGCAGAGACATTACTTTGGTGACAAAGTTCTGTATAGTCAAAGGTATGGCTTTACCAGTAGTCATGTATGGATGTGAGCTGGACTATAAAGAAAGCTGAGCACTGAAGAATTGATGCTTTTGAACTGTGGTATTGGAGAAGACTCTTGAGAGTCCCTTGGACTGCAAGGAGATCATGCCAGTCAATCCTAAAGGAAATCAACCCTGATTATTCACTGGAAGGACTGATGCTGAAGCTCCAATACTTTGGCAATCTGATGCAAAGAGCTGACTCATTAGAAAAGACCCTGATGCTGGGAAAGATTGAAGGCAGGAGGAAAAGGGGATGACACAGGATGAAATGGTTGGATGGCATCACTGACTCAATGGACATGAGTTTGAGCAAGCTCCAGGAGATGGTGAAGAACAGAGAAGCCTGGTGTGCTGCAGTCCACAGGGTCGCGAAGAGTCAGACATGACTGAGTGACTGAACAACATTAACAGTTGAGAACTCTCACTCTCATTTCATAATGCAGGATTTTCACCTCTGCTAGTCTCCAGAGTAATTTCATTAAGCATGATTTTTAGGCAACCACATCTCAAGACAAATGTCCTTATTCACTAAAACCAGGGCACCATCCACACTGACACATTCTTTATTCTGTAATTTCTTACTAGGGGTCCCATCCTTAAATTCTGGGTCCCACGTAGACTGGATATCTGAGAGATTCAGTGTCGGACAACTGGGTAGCCCAGGGGAAGTGGGCTAAAGGGTCTTCTTCCCCATTTATATTTTTGTATGAGGACAGAGACAGGGCAGTATTCAAAGAACATGTATTTCATGTTTGCATTGCTCGTGTTCCATGGTGATTTATATAGGAAGGTTATTACTCAAACAGGGAGGGGCACATTCCTTTATACATAGCCAGTGATTCATCAAACATAGTCAAATTGATGTAAATAATATACTTTGGCCTCAAGAAACCTGTCATAAATCTTAATGCAGATTTAAAATCTATTACTAACCAGTTCTTGGCTGTCTCTTCCAGGAAGCCAGAGCAGAAAAGCAATGGCATCATTAATAGCATGGATTTTCTACTTAAAATAAATCTAATGAAGTCACATGATAATAAGAAGCTAGATATCAGTATCAGGGTACTTGTGATTTTATTGTCTCACTTATCATGGACAAAGTATATACCTGGATTTCAAACCTCTGGCTGCAGTTGCCATGGTCCTTCAGTTGTGAGTAGTTCATTTAGGATCCACAAGTATCACAACACCTTAGCAAACTCAAAATGATCTAACAAATAAAACTTGTCTATATATGATTTTAGATGTAACCAGATAATGCACCAAAGAAATAATACTAGTAAATTATAAGATTTCTCAAATTTAATCAAAGCAAAGCTCATGTGAGTCACTCATAAAAAGAATTAGCCATAATAAAATCCATAGTTCCTTAAAGAACTAACCCAAATATCTTAGACATTTGTCTCTATTAGTCCACAGATATATTAGGAATTATAGCTCTCTGTAATCACTGAAGAAAGGGAGGGTCCAGATTAATTTTCATTTTTGGTAATTCTCATTTTGCTTGTACTTCATACCTGTTGCTACTGTAGATTCTTTTTTCAACCCATCTCTGAAAATTGTAGATGAGTTCTGCCTGTGCTAAAGAAAATTTAACTTAGCTCTGTAGTTTGCTATTCCACACTGTGTAGATATTTATTATCTAGTCTTGTACAGCCCAGATTTTGGTAAAGCAGCATTGTATTTATTAGTCCAGCTCCGACAAACGTGGTCATTCCATGTATGAGCCCCTGTTGAGGCTCCCTTTCCCTCCTACCATGTTAGCCTCTCCATTTTTATTTCTCCATGATCTATCTGTTGTTTAATGGTGTGCATGTTTTGAGGTGTACTTATTCTTTCAACTCTTGATGGGTACTTTGCTTTCAGTTTTTGCTGTTAGAAATGGTGCTACTATAAGTACTCACATGTTTGTACTTTAGAGCAAATGTTTACAAATTTTTCTTATACCTGGGATTATGTTTATGGACACAGTCTAAGAGTATTCTAAATAGACATATAGCTTGATTTTAAAATTTTTCTATATGCTGGTAAACATTTATTGATTGAATATTCTTTTCCCTCATGGCTAATGACCTCAAGCACCTTTGCACATGTTTATTAGCCATTTGGATATCCTCCTTTGTGATGTGCTTGTTTAAATGTCTTCTTTCTCACTTCTTGACATATAAAAGTTTATTTATGTATAATGATCTTTTAATGAATATACATTTTGATAAACAAAAGTTTTAATTTGGATAAACAGAAGTTTTCATTTTGATGCAAACCAATTTATCAATTTTTCCTTTAGTTAGTGCTAGTTATTCAATTATAAGTTTTTGCATTCACCAAAATCATGATACTGCTCTCCTATGTTCAAAAATCTTTATTGCTTTGTTTTTCACATATGTCTACATTATGTCTAGAAATTGGAAAATGGACTCAAGTTTTTTCATCTTTTCCTCATTATGCAGCAGTGGCACCTTTATTATTAATCAAGTAACCATACATTTCTTGATCTGTATTTTTTCTCATTGAGCTAGTTTTCTACCTTTTGTCACTACACACAGTCTTAACTACTGTAACCTCTTGAAATGCTTTGAAATTTTATAACTTAAGAAATTTTATTCATTTTGATCAGGACAACCTTGGCTTTTCTTGGCTCTTTGCATTATATACACCTCACACCTGCATTATATATAATTTTTAAAATCAGGTGTCAATTTACAAAACTCCTAACGGGATTTGGATTGGAATGTTAATGCATTGAATATTTAAAATGAATATTTGGAGAGAATTAACATCTAAATATAATCAAATCTGCCAATCTGAATATATCTCTTCAGTTTTGAGGTATTACTTCTTTTCACTAATGTTTTGTAATGATATTTGTTGATCTTTTCTTATGTAATTGCTATTTCTGATGTTCTTGGAAATGTTGATTTAAAAATCTGTTTGTTTGTACTTTGCATAAACACATTTCATTGTATTTATTTGCTTACATATACAACAACTTTGCTAAATTAACTTCCTAATTGTAATTGTTTATTTCAAATCATTTGGGGATATAGCTATATAGACAGATAGAGATATATACTAACACACATACGTATAGACACCAATTTTATTATCTGTAAATAATGGAATTTACATATACTTTGCATTTCTAATCCTTATCCACCTTTTATTCCTTTTGCATGACTTACTGCACTAAAACAGCCAGTATAGTATTGAATAGAAATGGTGATAGAAAATTTGTTTTATTCTCACTCAATAGAAAAGCTTTCAATAGCTCCATTATTAAGCATTTAGCAATTGATTTATTTTGTAAATACTTATTAAAGAATTTTGTTAAATTCTCAGTTCTGATGAGATTTATGAGGAATGTTTTGTATTTATCAAATGCTTTTTATTTTTGAGATCAGTTCAGTTCAGTTCAGTCGCTCAGTTGTGTCCGACTCTTTGCGACCCCATGAATTGCAGCATACCAGGCCCCCCTGTCCATCACCAACTCCCGGAGTTCACTCAAACTCATGTCCATTGAGTCGGTGATACCATCCAGCCATCTCATCCTCAGTCGTCTCCTTCTCTTCCTGCCCCCAATCCCTCCCAGCATCAGTCTTTTCCAATGAGTCAACTCTTCGCATGAGGTGGCCAAAGTATTGGAGTTTCAGCGTCAGCATCAGTCCTTCCAAAGAACAGCCAGGACTGATCTCCTTTAGGATGGACTGGTTGGATCTCCTTGCTGTCCAACGGACTCTCAAGAGTCTTCTCCAACACCACAGTTCAAAAGCATTAATTCTTCGGCGCTCAGCTTTCTTCACAGTCCAACTCTCACGTCCATACATGACCACTGGAAAAACCATAGCCTTGACTAGATGGACTTTAGTTGGCAAAGTAATGTCTCTGCTTTTGAATATGCTATCGAGGTTGGTCATAACTTTCCTTCCAAGGAGTAAGCGTCTTTTAATTTCATGGCTGCAAACACCATCTGCAGTGACTTTGGAGCCCCCCCCAAAAAAAGTCTGACACTGTTTCCACTGTTTCCCCATCTATTTCCCATGAAGTGATGGGATCATTGATTTTTTTGTAATCAAATTACATTGATTTCTTTAAATTTCTTAAAATTAAACTTAATTTAGAATAGTTTTAGATTTGTTTTAAAAAGCTCTGAAAATAGCAGTTACTGAATATCTCACACCCCATTTCACAAACCATTACTATCTGATACTAGTACAGTTTATTTGTCACGCAACTAATTGATAATGGTACATTTTTATTGAGTCTATGCTTTTTACAGATTTCCATTGCTTTTGCCTAATGACCTACTAGTGTTCCATGATCCCATACAGGATGCTGTATTTTGATGTTATATCTACTTAGGATCCTCTTGACCATGACTATTTCTCAGATTTTCCTTGTTTTGACAGTCCTCTCATGTTTTAGAAGAACTCAGTTCAGTCACTCAGTTGTGTCCGATTCTGCAACCCCATGGACTGCAGCACACCAGGCTTCCCTGTCCATCACCAGCTCCCAGAGCTTGCTCAGACTCAAGTCCATTGAGTCCATGACGCCATCCATTTCATCCTCTGTCGTCCCCCTCTCCTCCTGCCCTGAATCTTTCCCAGCATCAGGGTCTTTTGCAATGAGTCAGTTCTTTGCATCAAGTGGGCAAATTATTGGAGCTTCAGCTTTAGTACCAGTCCTTCCAGTGAATATTCAGGGTTGATTTCCTTGAGGATTGACTGGTTTGATCTCCTTGCTATCCAAGGGACTCTCAAGAGTCTTCTCCAACACCATAGTTCAAAAGCATCAATTCTTTGGTACATCAAGAACTGATCTGAGAACTAGTTAAGTGTTTGTAGAGTGTCTCTCAAGTGGGATTTATCTAATTATTATCTCATGATTATACTGTCGTTATGGGTTTTGGGAAAGAAGATCATAAAGTACCATTGTCATCCTGTCATAAAAGGTTACATTCTATCAATATGACTATATTAACCTTGATTACCTGGCTGAGATAGTGTTCATTAGGTTTCTCCACCATAACTTTACTTTTCCTCCCACCTGCCACTTTCACACTGTATTCTTTGCAAGGAAGTCACTATGCACAGACCACACTTGAGGAATGAGGACTCATGTTGCACCTCCTTGAAGTCAAAGTATCTACAAAATTTGTTTTGGATTATTTTACATAAGAATTTTGTCTATTCTCCCAATGTGTTTATTCACTTTTTTATATTAGTGTGAATTCATGGATAATTAGAAAGAGAGAGAAGCACTTCCTTATTTTCTGGTCCTCTAGGATGCTCCAGGCTCATCTGCCATTTACTTAATTAATTCTAGTATGTATGTGTAGTGGTTTCAGAATTGCTAATCCGTACACTCATGAGAAACAACTTTATTAAGTACAGGCCTGTACACAGATTGCACTAACTCCCCTAGTCACTTGTTAGCACCTTTTCTTTACAACCCCATAAGTGAAATTGTTTCATACATTTGTAGTACAGTAGATTCTCTTTTTACATTTTATATTCCAACCTGGGATCCCCCAACTTCTAGTTTTTAAAAATCATATATATTAAGGTTTACTCTCTGTGCTGTAAAGTTCTATGAGTTTTGACAAATGCATGTTATATATATGCCATTACAGTATCAAACAAGATAGATTGTTTGCTTTATCTGTTCAGCCCTTGCCCTCCCACTGACAACCATGTGTTTACTGTATCTTTAGTTTTGCCTTTCCCAGAATATCATATAAATGGAAGCACACCATACATATTCTTTTCAACTGACTTCTTTCACTTCACAAAATGTATTCAAAGTTCATCTGTGTCTCTGTTTCTCTCTCTCTCTTTTTGGCAAAGTGGAAGTGCCGAGTGTTTTTAAGGATTAACCTATTGGAGAATATCTTAGCTACTGCCAGTTTTTGGCAGTTACGAATAAAGCTGTTATAAATATTCATATGCTAGTTTTTGTGTGGACCTAAGTTTTCAACACATTTGGGTAAATACCTAGGAGCACAGTGGCTAAATGTAGAACATTTAGCTTTGCAACCACACTGTTGTTCAACATTGCTGTACCATTTCTCATTCTAGCCACCAATGAATGACAGTTTCTGTTGCTTGTATTTTCCACAAATAATTGACATTGTCAGTTTTTAAAATTTTAGCCATTATCCTAGGTATGTAGTAGTATTTTTTTGTTTAATTTGCATCTCCCTAATGACAGATCTCCGTGAGTTGGTGATGGACAGGGAGGCCTGGAGTGCTGCGATTCATGGGGTCGCTAAAGAGTTGGACACGACTGAGCGACTGAACTGAACTAAAATGACAGATAATGTACGGCATCTTTACATACGGTCATATGTATATTTCTCTGGTGGGGTGTCTATTCAGATTTTTTGCCCATTTTAAATGGGTTGTTTTCTTTTTGCTGAATTTTAAGTTTTTTTTTTAATCTATTTGAAGATCTTTATCAGATATGTGCTTTGAAAATGTACTCTCCCAATGTCTCCTGTCTTTTCATTAACTTCAGTGTTTTTTGCCAGATCAGAGCTTTTAATTTTAATAAAGCTCAACTTACTTTTCTTCATGGTTTTGTGCTTTTGTTATAGTATCTAAAAACTCATCACAAAACCCAAGGACACGTTGATTTTCTATGTTTGCTTTGAGAAGTTTTGTATTTTTACATTTCACATCTAGTTCTATGGTTTCGAGTTAATTTTTATGTAACATATAAGGGCTGTGTCTAGGTCCCCGTTTTGCATGTGCATATCCCATGTTCTAGCATCATTTATTGAAAAGACTATTTTTATGTAGTAAATTGCCTTTGACCTCCTGTCAAAGATCGGGTAATTATAAATGTTATAAGTGTGTATCTACCTCTGGATGCTCTATTCTGTAGTATTGATCTATGTCTATTTATTTGCCAATGCCATGCTATCTTGATTACGGTAGCTTATAGTAAATGTCTCAAAATAAGGTAGTGTGAGTCCTCCAAACTTTTCTTCAGTATATTGGTTAACTCTAGTTCTTTTGTCTTTTCACATAAACTTTAAAATCAGTTCACTGATATCTACAAAATAACTTGCTGGGGCTTTGAATAGGATTATATTGTATCCATAGGTAAAGCTGAGGAAAACTGACTTAATACTCAGTTTTCCAATTCATGAAAACAGAATAGCCATTATTTATATTTTCTTTGTTATCTTTTATCAGAATTTTGTACTTTCCCCATTTGGATACACAAAAGTATGTGCCATGAATACCTAATTTTTTTAAAATTGCAAATGTAAATGGCATTTAAAAAAATTATTTCAAACACCAATTGTTCATAACTGGTATAAAGAAAACAATTGACTTTTTTATACTATGCTTATATCCTTTATCCTTGTTATGCACATTTATCTCATTTAATTCCTGGAGGTTTTTGTTTAGCCTTATAGATTTTTTGGGATTCTCTACATAGATACTCATGTCATCTCTGAATAAAGACAGTTTTATTTTTCTCATTTTCAATCTATACACCTCTTAATACTTTTTATCTTATTGCATTAGCTAAGACTTCCAGTATGATGTATAGAAGTGGTGCAAGAATACATCCTTGTCTTTTTTCTGAAATTAGCATAAGGACTCTCATCAAAAAATATGATGTTAGCTACAGGGCTTTTTGTAGGTGTCCTTTACCAAACAGAGAATTTCCCTGCATTACTAATTTACTGAGCGTTTCTATCTTAAATGAATATTGGATTTTGTCAAGTTTTTTTTTAACTTTACAATATTGTATTGGTTTTGCCATATATCAACATGAATCTGCCATAGGTATACACGTGTTCCCCATCCTGAACCCTCCTCCCTCCCCGTACCATCCCTCAAGTTTTTATAGCATATGACCATGAGTTTTCTTTTGTAGCCTTTGGATGTGATGGATTATATCAACTGATTTTTGAATGTTGAAATACCTGGAATAAATTTCACTTGGTTGTGTACAATTTTTCCTATATATTATTGGATTTAATTTGCTAATATTTTTGAGGATGCTCATGACATATATTGGTCTGTAATGTCCAACTTCTTGTGATGTCTTTATCTGGTTATGGTGTTAGGGGAATAATGGTTTAATGCAGTGAATTAGGAAGTGACTCCCTTCTTTCTAGTGCTTCCCAAATGGCGATAGTGGTAAAGAACCTGCCTGCCAATGGAGGAGACATGAGATGAGGGTTCAGTTCCTGGGTTGAAAAGATCCCCTGAAGGAGGAAATGGCCACCCACTCCAGTGTTCTTGCCTGGAGAGTCCACGGACAGAGGAGCCTGGCAGATTACAGTCCACAGGTCTCACAGAGTCAGACAGGACTGAAATGACAGCATGCGTCCCCCTTTCATTTTCTGGAGGCAGTGGTGGAGGGTTGATACTGTTTC
This sequence comes from Bubalus bubalis, assembly GCF_019923935.1. Classification (NCBI taxonomy): domain Eukaryota; kingdom Metazoa; phylum Chordata; class Mammalia; order Artiodactyla; family Bovidae; genus Bubalus; species Bubalus bubalis. The sequence continues at coordinate 68,236,818 of NC_059176.1, forward strand.
TTCCTTAAATGTTTGGCAAAATAAACCAGCAAAACTATCTGGGCTTGGTGTTTTCTTTTTTAAAGCTATTAACTGTTAATTCCTTTAATAGACTTAGGGCTATTTAGAATATGTATTTTTCCTTGTATGACAAACTACCAAAACTACTGTTTTTTTTTTAATTTTATTTTATTTTTAAACTTTACATAACTGTTATTTCATCGAAGTTATCCAGTTGGGAGCATAGAGTTCTGAGTATTCTGTTATTATGCTTTCACTATCCTTAGAATCAGAACTGATTGTTCTTTTATTTCTATTATTAGTCATTTGTATCTTTTTTCCCCTTTCCTTAGCCTCGGTAGAATTTTAGCTATTTTATTGGTCTGTTAAAAGAACTACCTCTTATTTTCTCTCTTTTCTCTGTTCTTAATTTTACAGACTTCTGTTCTAACTGTTGTTGTTAATATTCTTCTATTTTCTTTAGGCTTGAAGTGTTCTTTATTTTTCTAAGGTAAAACTTAGATTATTGGTTTAGGTCTTTTAAATTTTCTAATGTATAAATGTAATGCTGATTTTTTTTTTTTCTGTAAGTGATGTTTTAGCTGCATCTGATAAATTATGGTTAAGTAATATTTTCATTTTTACTTTGCTCAAAATATAAAAAACATTTTCTAATGTTCCTTGATGTATCTCTTATTTTGAATTAATTCAGATATTTGGGGATTTCCCAGCTATATCTTTATCAACTACCAGTTTTATTTCATTGTTGCTTTGTATAGCTTCTAATCTTTTACATTTGTTAAGGTATGTTTTATGGAACATAATATGACCTATTTCAGTCACTATTTCATATGACCTTTAGAACAATGTGTATTCTCCTTCAGGGATGGAATAGTCTGTAAGTATCAGGCAAACAAATTTGATAGTGCTCTTTTGATCATCTATATCTTTATTGTTATGTTTGATCAGTTACTGTCAGAGGGCTGTTGAAGTCTCCAACTATAATAGTTGACTTGTTTATTCCTACTTTGGGTTCCTTCAACTTTTACCTATCTTGATACTTTGTTTTTATGGGCACATACATACATTCATGATTGTTATGTCTTCTCTAAGAATGGGTCCTTTAACATTAAATAATCTTCATGCCTGATAATCCTCCTTGTTCTGAAGCTGGCTTTGTCTGAAATCAATGCAGCTTCTTTGGCTATCTTTTGATTAGATTTTGCATGATATATGTTTCTTAATACCTTTCCTGAAAGGTTCCTCAATACCTTTATTGACCTAAATCTTTAATTTTAAAGTAGGTTTCTTGTAGACAACATTTAGTTGAGTCTTTATTTTTCCTTTCAAAATTCATTCTAGCAATCCCTGTATTTTAAACCATCACATTTAAAATAATTATTAATACTACCAATTAATATCTATCAATTTGTAACTGTTTTCTAGTCATTGAATTATTCTGTTTCTTCCCATTTTACTGCATTTTCTGCTTTTAGTTGATTTTTACAAGATTCCATTTTATCTTTTAGCATATCACTTACTCTTTTTATCGGTTTCTCTAGAACTTATAAATTTTCAACTCATCCAAACTCACTTTGCAAATTACACTATACCACTTCACATGCAGTACAGGTTCCTTAGATCAGAGTATTATCAATTTCTCCTTCCCATTTCTTGTGACATTACTGTCATTTGCTTCACTATCCATATGCCATAATCAACCAGCATTTTATAGCTATTATTACTTTAGGCATTTTAAGATTATTTAAGAATAGTGGAACTAATAATTTTATTTTACCTCATTTATTCTCCAATGCTCTTTTCTTATGGCAATCCAAGTTTCTGACCTGTATAATTCTTCTTCCTAAAGAACTGCTAGCATTTCTTGTACACCACGTCTTTCAGCAAGAATTTCCTCATTTTTGGTTTGTCTGAGAGTATTTATATCTCCTTTATTTCTGAAGAATAATCTTGTTCTAGGTCGATATTTCTTTCCTGCAGCATTTTAAATATCTCACATCATGTTCTCTTAACTTTGTTTCTGATAAGTCCACTGTAATTCTCTATAGTTAATGCATTGTGGGTATTTTCTAACTTCAAGATTTTCTCTTTGTCTTTGGTTTCCTTCAACTGAGGGCTTCCCTGATAGCTCAGTTGGTAAAGAATCTGCCTGCAATGCAGGAGACCCCGGTTGGATTCCTGAGTTGGGAAGATCCACTGGAGAAGGGATAGGTTTCAGTATTCCTGGGCTGCCCTTGTGGTTCAGCTGGTAAAGAATCCACCTGCATGTGGGAGACCTGGGTTCAATCCCTGGGTTGGGAAGATTCACTGGAGAAGGGAGAGGCTACCCACTCCAGTATTCTGGCCTGGAGAATTCCATGGACTGTATAGCCAATGGGGTCACAAAGAGTTGGACATGAATGAGCGACTTTCACTTTCTTTCAATTGAATAGGTTATGCCTAGGCTTTAATGTTGTTAGTTTGCTTGTGTTTCTGTGCTTTACATTTTTTCTTGCTTTGTGTTCTCTAAATTCCCACACTTGTGACTTAATGTTTTTCATTCATTTTGAAACATCCTTGACCATTATTACCTTGAAAATTTCTTCTGCTCTCTCTTCTCATTCTGGGATTACAGTTATATATATTTCACTTTTTAAAATTGACAGTTCTTGGATGGTTTTTCATTTTTTCTTTTTGTATTTCACTTTGTGAAATTTCTATTGGATTGTTTTCAATAGCATTGTTTTTCTCAATTGTGTTGAATCTAGTGATGAGTCTATTGAAGGAATTCATTTTTTTTTTTAGCATTTCCTTTTGATTCTTGTAGTTTTTATTTCTCTGCTTATATATTCTTGCATGATGTCTTATTTTTCTGAGAGCTCTTAACATATGAATCAGTTATTGTAACCATTTGATAATTTCAACATCTGTGTCCTGAGTCTGGTTTTGCTGATTGTTTTCTCTCTTCAAACTGCTTTTTTCTTGCTCTGTAACACGCACTATAGTTTTTTGAGTTGTTTCTGGTATTTGGAATTGAGGTAAATAAGCCTTTGGTGTGAGATTTGTGGTAATCTAACTAGGAGTTGTGTTCTGTTTAATGTTTGTATTGCTAGAGGTATCAGAAGTGTTAAATTACTTTAGTGTGTTTGTTTTTGTCTCCTCTCTTGACTCTGGGTTTCCCTAAGTACTTCTGAGAGAGCTGTTGTCTTGAAGCTCTTTCAACTGTATCCACTGTTATTATAGTGAAGCTTATTGGTGGGATGGTAAGCTTGTGGGGGAGTTGAGTGATCTGCATTTTTGAATAAGTCTCTGGTTTTGTTTGCCTATGTCTTAGGATTGTGGCCTTTACAAGTGTTTCTTGAGTAGCATAGTTGTTTTTCTTCTTGTCCCCTACCCTTTTCCCTGACTCTAGTGTTCCCAATCTATTTCCTTGAAGCACTGACTTCTACTGACAATTGTGTGTGTGTGTTTTCTGATTGGTAAGACTGAATGGCTATAATAGGCCAGAGTTAGAGGAATGCCCTTACTTCAAATTTCCAGTCTTTCCTCTGAAGATTAGGCCTCAGTTATGGAAAATTCTTTGGGTTTATTTCACAAGGATCACTCTCCTCCACCACCCTAGTTCCAGAGTCATAAGGGTGTCTTGGTTGTTTTTTTTTTTCTCAAATCCTTAAGAAACATGTGAGGTTCTTGTAGGTAAAGCCCACAAAAGTGTAAGAGTTTCCAGAATTTTCTCCCTTTCACTTCATTCTACATTCAGCCCATCTCTTCATCTAAATTGCAGTTGAATTTTCCTACCAATTTGTAGCTTCTGTTTCAACTAGCAGATCTCACCTGTATCTCAATGGACGTCTCTCTCTCCAGATTTTGGGGTGGCAGTTTTCCCTGCAGCTTCAGGCCTCTGATGGATCCAAGGAAATCATTGATTTTTCTCAGTTTTCCTACCTTTATCTTGCTGTAAGTACAGAAATAATGACTTCTTATCCCTTCATATTTCAGAGTTGAAACCAAAAGTCTTTATTTTTTTAATGTAAAAAAGCAACTTTTATTAAATAAGTCACAAATGGTTCTGATGCATTAGTTTTGACATATTTTATGCAATGTGGTTTACTATTATTATATTTAGGATGTTTGCATCTATATTCATAGTAGTCATATTCTATAAATTCATTTTTAACAGTGTTATCAGGTTTAGTTAAGCTATTCTGAGAAAATGGGAATTAATACTATATTTTTTCCTTAAATACTTGTAAAAATCTACTGGTGAGAATATTCATGACTGGAGTAGTCTCATTTGGAAGGATTTTCAATTTGGATTCAGTATCTTTACCAGATATAGGACAATTTATACTTTCTATTTATTCTTGTGATTTTTTTTTTCACTAGCTGTGTTCTTAAGGAATTTGTTTCCATTTCATTGATACAGCTGACCCTTGAACAACATGATTTCAACTGTGTAGATCCATTTATTATACAAATTGTTTTCAACAAGTATGTACTACAGGATCTGGTTGAGACTGTGAATGTGGATCCTTGCATGCAGAACCACAGACACAGAGTGCTGACTGTAAAGTTATATACAGATTTTCAACTGGGGAGGGAAGACTTATTTGTACCTCTAATTCATGTTGTTCAATGATCAACCATATTTTTTATTTTTATTTTTTTTAATTTATTTTAATTAGAGGCTAATTACAATATTGCATTGGTTTTGCCATACATCAACATGAATGGTTGGCAAATTACTTTTCAAATGTTATTGATATTTAAAATTTTAATTTAGGAAAAATTAAAATTATCTACAAAGGCAAGTAAGAGTATTTAAATAACAATGAACTTTGTGTTCTCACGTTTATGTTTAGGTTTGGATGGTGAGATTTAAGAAAATGTCATATTTGCCAGAAGGACCTCATCCACATGTATAAAAATGCTGTAAATTCTACTTTCCTGATAAAATTACCCACTACTCAGGAAGCTGCAAAAGTGGTTAAAACTGGTTTTTAATTAAATCTTTACATTTAGCAAACACTACTAGAACTGATGGTGACTGCAGCCATGAAATTAAAAGACGCTTACTCCTTGGAAGGAAAGTTATGACCAACCTAGATAGCATGTTCAAAAGCAGAGACATTATTTTGCCAACAAAGGTTCGTCTAGTCAAGACTATGGTTTTTCCAGTGGTGATGTATGGATGTGAGAGTTGGACTGTGAAGAAGGCTGAGCACCGAAAAATTGATGCTTTTGAACTGTGGTGTTGGAGAAGACTCTTGAGAGTCCCTTGGACTGCAAGGCGATCCAACCAGTCCATTCTGAAGGAGATCAGCCCTGGGATTTCTTTGGAAGGAATGATGCTAAAGCTGAAACTCCAGTACTTTGGCCACCTCATGCGAAGAGTTGACTCATTGGAAAAGACTCTGATGCTGGGAGGGACTGGGGGCAGGAGGAGAAGGGGACAACAGGGGATGAGATGGCTGGATGGCATCACTGACTCAATGGATGTGAGTCTGGGTGAACTCCGGGAGTTGGTGATGGACAGGGAGGCCTGGCATGCTGTGATTCATGGGGTCGCAAAGAGTCGGACACGACTGAGCGACTGAACTGAACTGAACAGAACTGATTTACTCTCCAATCCTTCCAGTCATCTCTATTTAGGTTTGATCAAATCAATCCATCCAGTCAATGTCATTTTTGCTTTGATCTACCCCAAATGCTGCTTATTATAAATTTAGTCAGATTTCGCTCATCCTCAAAATTCTATGTAATTTTGCTTTTTTCTTGAAGAAGCAAAATATTGAAATTTCTCTTTCAGTTTGTCCCCTACCAGACCAATAATTTGAAGTAAGTTTAGCACTTGGTTTTAAAATTTAAGCTAATTTTTATGTTTCTTACAGTCAGAGCATTAGTATTAATACAGTAAAGGACACACAAAAATCTCTATGCTCAACATGTTTACATTCTAGTGCAAGAAGGCAAATACTCATTAAAAATATTAAATAGGGTACTTTATATTAGATAACAAGTATTAAAAAATATGGAACAGGATACAAATAAACTTAAACCAGAAATAGAGGATTTAATATGAACACAAAAAAACTAGAAAGGGAAATACTCACATTATTAGATCTGCAGCATTGCACTAAACATTGAGTTTTATAATAAAAACAAAATCAGACTAGAGACAAAACTACATCCTCCCATCCCAGACACCTGTAAACATTAAGTACTTTGGGAAAATAATTGTCTTGCATTAGCTGAGAATCTAAACAGTAAAAAAAAAAAAAAAAGAAATAAGCAATCAATCAAGGTGCTTTAAGTGCGCATCAGGCAACTAATAACCTACATTTTACCCTTAAAGTCAAAAATATAACAACATTAAAGGATAAACTTGCAATTAAAAAAATCAATATGGGTGATATATCAATTTTAAACACTACCACTATTACACAACTTGTTCCTTAGAAATGACAAGTATTCAGGTGGTAGATTTCTCCAATAACCCTCGGACTTTATCTAAATTACACTTGTTCTTCCACTGTAATACCATCTCTACTTTCTTGATAGGTAGAGAATCACTGTATAAATGGAATTGCAAGCTAAATATTCTCTGGATGGTCTAGGCCTCAAGTCCTTGAGGACTCCCCTCCACATAAAGAATGTGGATAATTTAGAAACTGATATACTGCTATTTTTGTATCTAAACTGAGCCCAAACTGAAGATCTCAAGGAAGCACCCATTCCTGTGCAAAAGAATTTCTACTTACATAGGCAGGATTGTCTGGGCTAAACAGTTTAGATTTATCCATCTAAGTTGCTATCCAAACTTCCACTGTATCTTCTAAAACCAGGAACTGAGGACTAAGAATGGAAGTAAAAAACTTATACCAGTCCTTATAATACCTTAACCCTCCAATTCCAAAAACCTACTTGACAAAGACAGAGATTTATTTAGGACCTCAGAGCCATAAATAGAAGAGTTTTTCCCTGTTTCCCTATAGTACAACACCCATACCATTTTATTTTCAGTAACTCCTTGAGGCAGTATACTTTATAGTGGTAGATTCATGATCTAGTTTTTTGTTAGTGTCACTCTGGATCAAAATAGCTTATACTTGTCACTCAGGAAAATCAACAGCATATTTAGACTATGTCCCAAGGCAAAATATATCCACAAGGCAGAACTCATTACATTCCACAGATTTGATTAGTTGGAGAGATGTAAGAGAGTGATAGAGTGATAGTAAGTATACTTTGAGTGTAGTCCATGGTTCCTAAGAGAGTGATACAGAGTGATAATAAGTATACTTTGAGTGTAGTCCATTATTTTTGAAATCTTTAAGAATAAACAGGGTTCTTGATTTCTGCAGGAGTCTCAACAAAGAATGGTCAGCAAATTAAGTAACTTTAGAGTGCTCTGAAGTTTTCTAAAGAGTTGGCTGTTATAAAAGTAAACACCCATCGTGAGAGGATACCATGAAAACTAAATAAATGCCCTAACAGGCAGCACTCACTAACATCCTGTCCCTCATGATTATATATTTTGAGAGATTCAAATAGCCTGTTGGCTCCATTGGCTTCAGAGTTATCACAGTTACCAGGAGGAATCTGCAGGTAAATTACATGAGAATAATCTCTACTGCTCTAATTATGGATACTTAGCTATACCAGGTGACATCAAATGGAGAATTACAAACATTTAACATGAAATTATCTACCACAGCAAAGACAAATTGACTACTGTATATAATCAGCCTGGTGGAGAAACTTTACAAAGTCACTGAGGGTGTCTGGTGAATGTCTCATTTTTTGTTCTTGATAAAACTGTAAAGGTGGGGTATGGATAAGAGCCCAAACCTTAGAATTCCTTTAAACATGTCCAAACAGATTTCATACTTTTTGGAATGTGCTTTAAATATATATCATAATTGCTTTTTTGGAGGGGTGGGGGGCCTAAAGCCTTGTTGGAGAATTCCAGCTCTGCCAGTAGCAATATATTACATGATTTTGTGTTCCCAAACTATTTCTGAGATAATACTAGGCACAATCTTTTTCCTGAGACTGTAATTGAAGTTTTGCACATCTCTTCCAGTCACACAGTAACCTTACTGTCCACATTGCTTCAATCTTCAGGAAAGATAGAAAAAACAGAAATCTTAAGGTCAAATTAGCAACATTCTCAGCTTCATTCAAACTCCCATGGCCTAACGATTGCTTTAATGACAATGAGCTTAATTCTTGGGGTTCATTGAATTGTTCCTTTTGAGTTAGTAACAGGACAAGTCTAGTAATATCACCTCTACTTCTGGACTCTGCTCTATTTTAAGAAATCCTGGCCAAATATTTCAGATGAGTCATCAGCAATTCATCCAGTTGTATTTATAATAAAACTTTGTACCAATTCCTATCTGAGTAATGTGGACAAACTTGGTGTTCTGATTCAACTTCATTGGAATCCTCAGAGACCACCACGTATATGTCTTAACTTTGTTGCAATAAATAGTCATAGCAGTTAAACAAGTAGAAATTTATGCCAGCTTGATTTTAGGTTAGGGTCTCCTTTAAATCAAATGACACAAATGATTTTCCTCAATAATCTCCTAGAAAGCGCAAGTGTTAGTCTCTCAGTTTTTTGTGACTTTGTGACTCTGTGGATTGTAGCTCACGAGGCTCCTCTGCCCATGAAATTCTCCAGGCAGGAATACTGGATTGGGTAAGCCAGTTCCTTCTCCAGGGGATCCTCCCAACCCAGGGATCAAACCTGGGTCTCCCGCATTGCAGGCAGATTCTTTACCATCTGAGCCACCAGGGAAGCCCTAATATTCTTTTAACAACTGTTAAATTCTGGAGGTCTGGTCTAAAATTTGGGAGGGAAAAACAGCCTTCAAACTCTGGGGGGAAAAAGCCTTATCAAATACTGTTGAGGATGGTGAGGCTGGTGCAGAAGTAAAATTTCACGAGGTTGATACTTAAGTGTGATATCTTTCAATCAAAGAGGGATAAACCATCTTAAATCATTACTGGAGACCTCAAGCTAAGAAATTTTAGGATCGATTAGAAGCAGATATTCTTTGGAAAGAAATGGCTTCTCCTTAAGATCCACAAAAAAATATGACAAACTGTCATGGTTTAATTTGTATTCCTTCATTGTTTATCTTCTTATCTACCTGGTTTAAGGTTTTGGTTTCATTTAATTATGTTACTTATAAGGCATTTATTATTTATATTACTGTATTTATTTTGCATGTAATCACTCCTTAGTATGAGTCTAATAAAAACACATAACACATTTTATGTGTGAAGGGTTAAAGCATATAATCAAACTGATTGTTGAATTTGTACACATTTTCCATGGTGAGCGACCCAATTTCTCTTGGTTTCAATTCTTTGAAATGAATCAGAAACTGAGGCCCAACCACTGAAGACAAGGCAAACACAACAACATACTAGACAGACAGAAATCTAAAATTACTATCCTGTCATATCTGGAAAAGGAGTTTCCTATGTCTATGAAAACAATACTGGCAGGTCTTTGGTGGAAGTTAGCTTTTGTAACTGACCTTTCACAGGAATAGAATTTCATGAGAACTGCAGAACAAAAAATATCTACTTGGAGGTGTCTCATTTTCTCAGATTTCATAAAATTCACTATTTTTGCTTTAGATCTATCAATGATATTGATACTACATTTATTGTCTAGCACTAGAAGATTCTTGATCAGTAACACTGAGACATTACAAAAATATTTGACAATCTCCTAGGGGTATTTTGGCTTTAAACAGATCACTGTGTATTTCTGAAAGACTGGTATTAGATTAGTGAAGCAAAAGTTTCTTGGTAACATCCTGCACACTGGAGGAATCTGCTACCTTGATAAACTAAGTTCTGCCGTCAGTATACTTTCAGACATCACCCAGGTTGTATTTTGACCCATCAATTTCTACTCCAAGAAGAGATCCTCAGATAATTTAATTCTAGAAGAAAAAAAAAAAATAATCTTGATGTTAGAATCCAAGCCTTACCACTCAAAGGGAACTCTGTATTGCTTACTTTCTCAAGTTCCCACAATGAAAAGATCTAACTTGAATGAAATTTCAGAGTGTACTGCCCTCTGTGATATACTCCTGAGACTCTGCCAAGATGGGCTCTTACTGTCTTAAAAGGAACAAGCTTCGGTGATATTTTTCAGGAGCCAGCATTTGCTATATGTAATGTAATCAGTTATTTTAAAATGTATATTTTCTCAGAGTCACAAGCAATTTTTATTGAACACATAATGTGCCAGATGTTATTATCTCTTTTAATTTTGGTAATGGCTGGCACATCTACTTCCACTCACTACAGAGACAACCAGGAAACCACGGTGAATGGGAATTGGAATCCAGGAAATCTATTCTGGCACTCATTTCCTTAATAAGTATGCAATTGTACCTACTAATATATTCTATTTCCATGATTGCAGGGACCCTTATTATCTTGCTCACAGCTATTTCTCCACTGCCTAGAAGAGAAACTTTCTCATACTACATGATCCATAAATATTTTTAGGGTGACTAGATGAATTTAAAGCATATTATATGCTGGTACACAGAGTGATATCCTAGAATGTGGGCTTTGAATCCAGAAGTTCAAAGTTAAGACTAATATATATGCTAGTGAAGTGAAGTCGTTCAGTCATGTCTGACTCTTTGTGACCCCATGGACTACAGACTACCAGGCTCCTCTGTCCATGGGATTTTCCAGGCAAGAGTACTGGAGTGGGTTGCCATTTCCTTCTCCAGGGGATCTTCCCAACCCAGGGATCAAACCCAGGTTTCCTGCATTGTAGGCAGACACTTTACCATCTGAGCCACCAGGGAAGACACTAGTATATATTATTTACCTTAAGGTGGAGAAAATAATATCTAGGTTTGCTCTAAAGATGACATGGTAGGATTATATTAAGCAGCAGCCATAGGGGCTTTCCAGGTGATCCTAGTGGTGAAAAACCCGCCTTCCAGTGCAGAAGATACAAGAAACATAGGTTCGACACCTGGGTCAGGAAGAACCTCTGGAGTAGGAAATGGCAACCCACTCCAGTATTCTTGCCTAGAAAATTCCAAGGACAAAGGAGTCCATGGGGTCTCAAAAAGTCGAGCACAAGTAAGTGACTGAACACACAGGGGTTAGAATAGATTGGCTCAATAAAAATAGTGTTCATGGTGATGATTCTTTTTTTTTTTTTTTAAATTTTATTTTATTTTTAAACTTAACATAACTGTATTAGATGATTCTTATATTATGTTTTCTCCTCCTCAGTGTTTTTCTTCCCTACATATGATTTCATTAAGTGACATACTCCCTTACTTTGTTACACTTCAGCTTATTTCTGGTTATTTAGTAACTATATAAAATAAACTGTTCTATAGTTTTAGTTTTCTGATTTTTTAATTTTAGAGGTTTCTGAGTATCTGGAGACAAGGCATGTAAGTGGACCATAACCACTTAATGCCTATTACATCTCAGCCAGAATCAGGGATTTAAAGGGCAGAGAAAAAGTAGGTTGAGTATGTGAGGGAGTAAGCTTATATTTTTATTGGAGTAGGCATTCTACCCAGCTGCTGTAGAGGTAGCTGCTCTGTCACTAGGGCAATGTATGTCCCAAGACACCTTCCTTGAGCTCTAAACATTGGGGTTTCTCTTTAAGTGGATGTAAGCTATACCTAGATGTACATACATAGATTATATAAGAAAGATGACAATAGATACAGGGTAAACATGAGGCTGGTACATAGCAAAATTTCATTAAGTGGTAATGAAAGGATAGCTTTATCACATCTACTTCTGCATTTATTTGCTCATTCAATGTATAATATTAATCAAACAACAAATAACCCTTCCAAAGGAAGGAACTGTATCAGTTCAAGCACACACAGCATTATGTTTGTAATCTTTTTTAAGATGGGCTAAGAAAAGACCCATCATGACCTCCAAAATGAAATCTCATCATTATTTTAGCTATGGGTTCTCTCCAGATACAACTGTGTCTTTCATGGAGAAACTAAAAGAAACTTCCCACAGCAGGTAGGCAACAGATCCTCTTTGTCCATTCACTCAATCATTCAAATCAATCATTTGGTAATTTATCATTGAATAAATTCAAATATCATTGAATAAATACCAAACCTTTTTGGTAATTTATTCAATAGATAAGCACTGCTACAGCATGTACTCTATGCCCAGTACTGTACTAGACGTAAGAAGAGCATAATCCTTCCTCTGTCTGATTTCATGAAACTCAGCATAGTGCTGACAGACAATGTGAAGTTGTTAATGCACTCCTGTCGTCTATATCATACCTGCACCTCTGACACTAACCTCAAATTATCTTTCTTCATTATATCCTTTGAACTTTACACATTTGTTCATACTCACTAAAACTCACATCAGATTGAAAGAATAACGTGTATGTGTGTGTGTATTTATGCAGTTGCATATTCTTAAATCTATATATAGCTTTTTATGTGTATATATATAACATACATATGTGTGTCTAAATATGTAACACATATAATTGCCCATTTCTTTAATCATTGTATTTATTGAACATATACCATGAGCAGAAAAGTATAAGAAGTACTAGTATCTTAATATGAAAAAGACAGTCTCAAGCTTACAGTTTATCAAGAATGAAACAAACATTGACAGTAATTCAAATAAAAACAATAACTAAACAAAATTACAAAGAAGTCTAAGAATGATGTCATAACTTCTCCCTGAAGTTTTATGTAGATAGTATTTTTTTCTAACTTTTTCTCAAATTATGCCTCTAATTTTCTTAATGATGAATCTAATTGTCCTCTAAACCCAGGTAGAGGAAGGTCAATATTACCTAGAAGAGCTTGGAACATGCTGAAGAGGGTTCCCTGTGGTCTGACACCAGGTATGCTGTCTAGAGCAGGATTCTCAGTTAGAGGTCAGAGACAGAAAATACTGAGCCCTGCCATTTTATTTTATTTTATTTTAATTTTATTTTATTTTTAAACTTTACATAATTGTATTAGTTTTGCCAAATATCAAAATGAATCCGCCACAGGTATACATGTGTTCCCCATCCTGAACCCTCCTCCCTCCTCCCTCCCCATACCATCCCTCTGGGTCATCCCAGTGCACCAGCCCCAAGCATCTATAACACCCAGTTGGTATTGCTTCCCCTATGGTCTACTCAGAAGAGAAGTAGCTGCTTCTTCTAAGAGTTGTTAATATTGCATTTATATATCTGCAAATAAAATTTAAAAATCAGTACTCTAATTGCAATTAGAGAAATGATGTATACCTGTGGCGGATTCATTTTGATATTTGGCAAAACTAATACAATTATGTAAAGTTTAAAAATAAAATAAAATTAAAAAAAAAAAAGAAATGAATGATCTCCAGTGTTTTCCTTCAACTGGTACTATTTTCATTTAGGTGGATGAAACCTTTCCATTTGTAATACAGGCTAATGTCCTATTTCTATTATATATTAGAGACACAGTTTCTTTTTCAAGTTTGTTCCTTTTGTTTATTTTATAAGTGCTAGGAAGAGAAATATTAATTTAATTTTATACACTCAATTCTACAATAGCCTGAAAAGAGCCTGAGATGAAGGATGAGCAGGCAGGGTGGAGGTTGGGAGCTCACACATATTTCAGTGGAAAGGAATCAAAGCAAAAAAGAATAATTTGTGTGCCTAACGTATATTACCATTCTTTACTCCCTAGTTCCTTTGAGGAAGTTCTACCATACTTTTATATTCTGTGTCTAACTGGTTGGGCTTTCCAATGGAAAATTGCCAATAATTTTGAGATTATACCAATGCAGTGCATTAACATAGCTTTTTGGATATTCATGACCTGAAGTCTTTGGATCTTTATCAAAAAATGTAATAATGTTAACAGTGCGGTAGTCAGCCACATGGTGCCGCCACAATGAAATAAGTGCCATCCCAAGCTGCTCTTTTAAGAGCAGGGAATAGCACACAGCTTTGTAGAGTCTTTTCTGCATATAAAATGTAGGAATCTGAAGGTCAAATGGTCATGAAAGTAGAAAATTTGCAGTAGCCATATTCTTTCCAAGTCAGAGTGAGATGAGAAATCTTCAACAACACCTCCAGATGTACACTTGTTTCCTGAATCACTGACCCTTAAGAGTCCATTTAGGAGGTTACTGCCTCAGGAAATAAGTGATGCATTATTACTCATTTCAGCAGCCTGAGGCCAAGACAGAAAGAACTACTTTTTCTCTAAAGGTAGAGTCTTGATTTAAATACCATGATAAATAATAGTGCCCAATTATGTTTCATATCTCAAGATGTCTCCTCAATCAAATTGCCTATGTAGCTTCAAGAGAACTGCATATATAAATTTGAAATCTAAAGCCTAATCCTGAAGTCCTGATATAAGGAATTTTTAAGTCATAATAGTCCATAAAGGAGGAACTCTCCAACTACTGTCATCATATACCTTTTAAAGTTCCTAGAAAGCTGAGCTCTTTTGATCATTGAACATACTCTAGCAGGGAGGGAGTCCTTCATGTTGTCTATCAGGTTATAATGCATATTTGGTGGTATGTAGGATTGTTTGATAATGTAAGCCTGTGGTAATTATTGACATGCATGGTCATAATGGCTTGCATTAGCACACTTGGCACATTGGTGGCAGGTAGTTGCATTTAAACTTTATAGCTGGCTGGCCATTTTTGCAGCTAACTCCATTTCCCTTTCTCTTAGAGGACATTCTCTTCTAGATTATGAGGCACTGGAAGAGCTGATATTCATGAGGTACCCTACCTCCACTGGGGATATAAGCAGACTACTCATAGTCCCTCTTTTTGAGTCAGTGAACATCTTAGTGACTCAAGTCAGGCCCACTCCTCCACTCTTGGACTTCTACATACAAAAGGGGAGAAAAAAGTTCACATTTTACTCAAATAGATAAACTGACTTTAGAACTTAATTTTTTTTTTGCCAGTCATCTAAATAAAAAAGATGCAGAATTAAAGCCAAGAAACATAACCCAAGAGATGAGAAATGAGCAGAAGTCAGATGCTTCTTTAGATCCTGGACTCCTGGATTCCAAAGAGATTGAAGACTCATCATGGTTATAGAAGCTTAAGAATTCCCTTTTCTCCTTATAAGATATTGTGTAGTATATCTTTTACTTATAACCAAGAGAGATGATTAATCAAGGTAATTATGAGGAAATGCAAAGAGTGACTAATAATATCAAGATTGAGGAATTATATTATTTCCAGAGTGCTTCTTGAACAGTTCTTTTTGAGAATATACTACTTCCAATGGGGGAAAAAAGATAAAAGTGATGTGAAGGAAGTACCATGGAGCAAGAGGTGACAACCAAATTCTTTTTGATTCGTAATTATTGTTGATTATACAGTGTATCTGGTACTGCAAAACAGAATCCAATGATGAAATAAATTCACTAATTTGACTTTGTGTAATATAATATATTTCTAAGGATATTAAAATTAAAGATAGTTATATAAATGCAATATGTTAACTAGGGGATTAAAATCTGAGATTATGCCAACAAAATGAAGCAAGGATGTGGACAGAATCGAGGTAAAATGGTTAAGCAAATAGTTCTGCAGTTAAAATATATCTGAGTTCAAATTTTGCCTCAATCAGTTACTATAATGACTACCATTATTGTTGCTGTTCCCAGCATCTGTTCACTCCAAACTGCTTTATCTGTTTATGAAGACATTTATTATTTAAAAGAGCAATCTGAGAAAGGCACTATGAGTATGTTCACAATTTAGACGTATATATAAAATAATTACATATATTATATGCCAAATTTGTACTATTCTAAAACATATGGGTTAACTGGAAAATTTTTAAAGTTAAAGATTCACAAGCATTTCAGCACACACTTTGCTGCTGCTGTTGCTGCTGCTAAGTCGCTTCAGTTGTGTCCGACTCTGTGTGACCCCATAGATGGCAGCCTACCAGGCTCCCCCATCCCTGGGATTCACTAGGCAAGAACACTGGAGTGGGTTGCCATTTCCTTCTCCAATGCATGAAAGTGCCTAAAATATGCAACCTGACACTGAATCCCAAATACCTGTACACACACTCTACCACCTTTAATTGTGTACTTAATAATAAAAACATTTATTGTCATAGTTTTAATTATTTTACTACATGAATAAGGAATCCATCTGTGTAGCTGCTAAGTCATGTCTGACTCTTTGTGACCCCATGGACTGTAACCTGTCAGGCTCCCCCTGTCCATGAGATTCTCCAGGCAAGAATACTGGAGTGGGTTGCCATTTCCTCATCCAGGGGATCATTCTGACCCAGGATTGAACCCACATCTCCTGCACTGGCAGGCAGGCTCTTCATCAGTGTGCCACCAATGAAGCCCCTAAATCTGTGAGTTTGTTTTTATTTTGCATGTGCATTCATTTATATTGTTTTTAAATGGCACTTAAGTGCTATAATACAGTATCATACAAGTCTCTTCTCCACTCTTGGCTGCCCTAAACCCAGTGCAATGCTGTGGCATAGAGGTGGTGGAACAGAGCATTACCAGGTAGATAATGGGATCGTTCACAGGAAAGCAGTCAATGCTGCTTCCCAGAGGACAGTTGTGACCACTGAGCACGGAGTCTAGTGTATCAGCAGGGATCTTGAGGATCGGGGGCAGGGATGGAGGGTGGACTAGGTGTTCCTTGAGTTCCCAAAGTTGGGTTGGAAGGGAAAGAAGAGTACAGTGACCAGACTCCCCTTGTCCTAAAATAGGCAACCTGACACTGAATCCCAAATACCTGTCCATTGCTGGGAGATAATAATTAGAAGACACACCCTAGATATGTGATATTTTCTTCTATCAAAAAAGAAAGCCTCTATTAAGTTCATCAAATTAAAATATATGTTTGCTTCACCATATGATTTAAAGGTATGTATGTAACCTAAGCAAAACACACATGCAATATATCTTCTAAATGAGTAAAATGGAGGAAATACAAGTTACATAAAAAGATTAAAGTCATATAAAACACCATAAGTCACTTTAAAACAAGAGAGGATTATAAAATGGCATATGCAAATAAAAACAGCACTGCCTGTCATATAAATGAGAAAAAGATTATAATATCTCATCTAAAAAGTCATATTAACCTTAAAAATATAATGCAACAAAATGTTTTTCAAAATAACACACCAGAAATTTAAAAAGAGCTTTCAATAGAAAAATAAGATGATTGCAATCCACAGGAAGATAAAACTGAATTGACTCCATTAAGGGTAAATACAATAGAATCAGATTTTATAAAGCAAAAATTGCACAAAATCCATGAGATTTAAAGAAAACTACAAAGAAGCTTTAAAGCATTTTATCCAGTGATGGAATTCCAGCTGTGCCAATTAAAATCCTAAAAGATGATGTTGTTAAAGTGCTGCAGTCAATATGCCAGTGAATTTAGAAAACTCAGCAGTGGACACAGGACTGGAAAAGGTCACTTTCATTCCAATCACAAAGAATGTTCAAACAACACCACAACTGTGGTCATTTCTCATGCTAGCAAGGTAATGATCAAAATCCTTCAAGCTAGACTTCAACAGGACATGACCTGAGAGCTTCCAGATATATAAGCTGGATTTAGAAAAGGCAGAGGAACCAGAAATTCAATTGCCAACATCTGCTGAATCACAGAAACAGCAAGAGAATCCCATAAAAACGTCTACTTCTGCTTCACTGACTAAACCATTGATGATGTGGATTACAACCAACTAGAAAATTCTTAGAGATGGGAATACTAGACCACCTCACCTGTTTCCTGAGAAACCTGTATGCAGGTCAAGAAGCAACAGTTAGACCCAGACATGGAACAATGGACTGGTTTCAAATTGGGAAAGGAGTACATCAAGGCTGTATATTGTCACCCTGCTTATTTAACTTATGCAGAGTACATCATGAGAAACACTGGACTGGAAGAAGCACAAGCTGGAATCAAGATTGCCGGGAGAAATATCAATAACCTCAGCTATGCAGATGACACCACCCTTATGGCAGAAAGTGAAGAGGAACTAAAGAGTCTCTTGATAAAAGTGAAAGAAGAGACTGAAAAGTGAAAGAAGAGACTGAAAAGTAGGCTTAAAACTCAACATTAAGAAAACCAAGATCATGGCCTCTGGTTCTATAATTTCATGGAAAATAGATGGAGAAACAATGACAGTTTATTTTTTGGGCTCCAAATCACTGCAGATGGTGACTGCAGCCATGAAATTAAAAGGCACTTGCTTCTTGTAAGAAAAGCTATGAGCAACCTAGACAGCATATTAAAAAGCAGAGACATTACTTTGCAGACAAAGGTTCATCTAGTCAAAGCTATGGTTTTTTTCCCGTAGTCATGTATGGATGTAAGAATTTGACTATAAAGAAAGCTGAGCATCAAAGAATTGATGCTTTTGAACTGTGGTGTTGGAGAAGACTCTTGAGAGTCCCTGGGACTGCAAGGAGATCAAACCAGTCCATCCTAAAGGAAATCAGTCCTGAATATTTATTAGAAGGACTGATGCTGAAGCTAAAACTCCAATACTTGGGCCACCTGATATGAGGAACTGACTCACTGGAAAAGACCCTGATGCTATGGAAGACTGAAGGCAGGAGGAGAAGGGGATGACAGAGCATGAGATGGTTGGATGGCATCACTGACTCAACAGACATGAGTTTGAGCAAGCTCCGGGAGTTGGTGAGGGACAGGGAAGCCTGGCGTGCTGTAGTCCACGCGGTCACAAAGAATTGGACATGACTGAGTGACTGAACTGAATTGAACAGCTACTATGGAGAAGAGAGTGGAGATTCCTTAAAAAACTGGAAATAGTACTGCCATATGACCCAGCAACCTCACTGCTGGGCATATACACCAAGGAAACCAGAATTGAAAGAGATACATGTACCCCAATGTTCACTGCAGCACTATTTACAATAGCTAGGACATGGAAGCAATGTAGATGCCCATATACACATGAATGGATAAGGAAGTTGTGGTACATATACACAATGGAATGTTACTCAGCTATGAAAAGGAACACATTTGAGTCAGTTCTAATGAGATGGATGAAACTGGAGCCTATTGTACAGAGTGAAATTAAGTCAGAAAGAGAAACACTAATACAATATATTAATGCCTATATATGGAATTTATAAAGATGGTAATGACAATCCTATATGCAAGGCAGCAAGAGAGATGTAAAGAACAGACTTTTGGACTATGTGGGAGAAGGCAAGAGTGGGATAATTTAAAAGAACAACACTGAAAGATGTATATTACCATATGTAAAACAGACTACCATTCCAAGTTCAATGCATGATCAGGGCACCCAAAGCTGGTGCTTTGGGACAACCCAGAGGCATGGGGTGGGGAGGGAAATGGGAAGGGGGTTCAGGATGGAGGGACACATGTGCACCCATGGCTGATTGATGTTGATGTATGGCAGAAACCACCACGATATTGTAAAGTAATTATCTTCCAATTAAAATAAGTTGATTAATAAAAAAAAACAATGTGACGAACATCCATGGGGTAAACAATAAAATAAAATCAGACTAACCAATAGTATTTACATATTTCAAAGATTGCTTTAAGTATTAATATTATAAAATGGTTATATAAGATGTTAACATTAGAAAATTAGGGTAAAGAATACACAAGTATTCTCTGTACTATTTTTGGAAAATTTCCTGTAAGTCTAAAAATTATTTCAAAATAATAAATAAAATTTTAGGAAAAATTAAACATAAACTTTACCAAAGATTTATAACTGGCAGCTAATCTTATAAAAATTTATCTTCTTAAATGACCAAACTATAAACTGAAGTCACAATAAGATAACATCTCACACTTACTCAAGTGAGTATGAGAATGACAACTTCAAATATTGGTGATGATGGATAGTAGAAAATATCATATATCACAGGTATGAGTGTGAAAAGTTTCACCTATTTAGAAAACTCTTTGACAGTTTCTCATAAAATTAAGCAAACTATATCTTACAATCAAGCAAATTCCATTTTTAGGTAATTGTATAAAAGATTTGCCAACATATTCAAAATAACTAAAAACTGGAAACAACCCTCATGCCTGTCAACAGGAGAATGAATAATAAACTGTAATAGTCCCATTCAATGGAATATTACTCTACTTTACAATTAAATAGAAAAATTTAAACCTACTGGTACAGGGAATAATATGTATAAATCTCAATATCATTATGATGAGTGGAAGAAGTCAGACATATACTGTGTGATTCATTTAATTAATTGCAAGAACAGGTAAAACTAATCTATAATGATAGAAATCAGAATATTGTCTCCTATGAGAATTACGCTTAGGAGGAAGGAAGCAGTAGAGGAAGTTCTCAAATAATAAAAACATTCTACCTCCTGAATAAGGTGACAGTTACATGGGTATATACTTTTAAGAAAACTCATTGAATTACACAATTAAGATGCATGAATTTAACTATATTAATTTTACCTACATAAAAGTATAAATATTAAAAAGTAAGAAAGTTCTCATTACTGATATGAGGTATCTGTTAGAAATATTAAAAATATTTATATATTACATAAATATATAAAATAAAAGGAAGTACAGAACATTACGAAAGTATGTGTGGGTGTGTATATCTATGTATATACTCACACACATTTTGGGATGTGTATTTGTGATGTGTGTATATATATGTTTGCAAGGAGACACAAGAAACCATAAGACTAGCTGTCTCCAGGAAAGGGAAATTGGGTGGCTATGGAAGATAGAACTGAAAAGGTAAATTACCTTTCACTGAAAAGGTGAAAATCCCTTTGTAAATTTTGAATTTTGTAACATATATTATGATTTTAAAAATGAAAGTGAAAAATGTAAAATGCTTCTGGAGGAAATCAGTGTTATGACTTCTCTAACTTATTTAAAAATACTTTAAAAGCATCATGAAGTGAATATGGCAAAATGTGGTAGAACCTGGATTACTGGTATTTGCAAGGTCATAGTTCTTTTCTCCTTATACTCTGTATGCTTACAATGTGTTAATTATGACTTTTTATAAAAATCAGAACAGAGGAAGTCTTCCATTACCAAGAACAATTTAAAATCAATGAATTACACATGTTTAAGAATTCATTAGGAAAAAAACCATAAGGGAATGTAGAAAAAATAAATAAATTAAAACATTAAAAAGATATACTGATAAGTAATACCAGAGAGCTGACTGGGGAACAGGGGAATGGACAACGAGTTGTACTAAAAATCCATGAGTCAAACTTATTACATTAAAAAAGACATAGCAGAAATAACCAAAACTGGATGAAAATGGATATTAGTTGAAATGAGAGAAATTAATGAACATTTTGTATTACTTCATTCTACTGTGTTTGAAAATCTACTTGACTGTGATTTTCTACTAGGAAACAAGTTAAATGTAAGGTATAAAACAAAAAATAAGCAATAACCATAGAAAATGTGAAAACCACCAAAAACACAAAGGAGAGTTCAGATGACTTAAATTATGTGTTTGCTTAACTTCTGATGAAAGCTAAAGCTTTCCAACCTATTCTAGAGCACAGAATAAAATGAAAATCCTAAAATTATTTAAACACAATCAGAAAATCCAATATACAAACATGACAAAAATAGAACAAAAAATAAAATTACAGATCGATTTCAGTTAGCAGTATTCCTGCAAAAATTCCAAATCAAACAAAGATACTCATAATTCAATAGTGAAATTAAAACCAAAAGGAATTTGTTGAATGAACAATAAAAGGAATAAAAAAATTTCAATAGTAAAAATGGATTATTTCACAATGACAGAAGTTTAAAGAATAATATAATTGTTTATGCAAAAAGCATTTGGTTACATTTCACCACTTGGTTTTGATGAAAATTCCTAAAGAAATATATAGAAGCTAAGAGACTTTACCTAACATAATATATAAGAATCTCAAATTTAAAATTGGCATTTTGATGACTGAGATCATTTACATCAAAATAACTTACCTACTGGAACTAATAAGACCTGATACCACCCCCAGCAGGGTCTTATAAACAAGACAGAACTGTAAACCAACAAATACACTCAAATTTGTTCATCTACCCAAACAGTTATTCTATCATTGATAACATATTATTCACACAGGGAAATAGCTCATTCATCAGACAAAAATTTGATTATCTAAATTCAATCAACGTTTTCATCTTACTCTTTCACCAAGTTTAAACTCTCACAGGATGAATTTTGCCCTCTCCTAACCAGTTCCTTGCTTCCCTGGTGACTCAGTGGTAAAGAAAACCACCTGCCAATGCAGGAGATGTGGATTCGATCCCTGGGTCAGAAAGATCCCCTGAAGAAGGAAATGGCAACCCACTCCAGTATTCTTGTCTGGGAAATCCCATGAACAGAGGAGCCATGGGGTTGCAAAAGAGTTAGATATGACTTAGTGACTAAACAACAAGACAGTTTTCTGCCTTAAACTTCCTACATTAAACCATCATCCTATCCCTCACAACCTTAATTTCCTGCTTTTGAAATACTACTAAACCTTGTCAAAGTACTGTTTTCCCTTTCTGTTGTAGTTTTAATAAACTCAGCTTTGCTTGCTTATAGCTGTCTCTGAGAGTCTTTTTGTGTAATAGACCAGAAACATGCTGGTCAAACCAAGAAGGGTCCATTAAAACCTAACTAAATCAAGGGTGGGTGATATTTCCACAATCCAGATAATCCGGGAGAGGAGAATCACAACTATCAGTATTTTCAAAGAATTTAGTATGTGATTTGAAAAAAAAAAAAAAAAAAAGAAACTCCATGAAAAAGGAAGGAGACCACTTACCCCTAAAACAACACAAAACTTTTCAGATACAGAAAAATTATCAAGTAAGAAAATAAACTGAAAGAAGATACTCCTGCCACAAAGTGAAAATATTAACAATAATTAAAATTATTGAATAAAAAGAAAAACATACCTTGTCCTTGAATAGGAAGACTATTATTAAAAACCAATTCTCCCCTAAATTAATTTATTAAAAGTTGATGAAATTGCAGTCTAAACTGTAATTTCTTCTAAGAGAAGACACGAGACAGGAGGCAGAAGAATAGACACACAGACCCACAGAACAAAAATGGAGTCAGTCACAGATGAGAATACAGCATATGTGCAAGATGGCATTACAGATAAATGGGCAATTATTGGCAAATAATCGCAGGTAATGGCAAATAACTTGGCAACTTTAAGATTTCAAATAAAAAAATTTCTGTGATTTAAGAACTTGAATTAAAAAAACACAAAAGAATTAGAAGTTAACATAGGTGAAGAGTTCTATGGGATCAGTATAAAAATATCTTTCCAAAATGACATGAACTCAGAAGCCACAGAAGCGAACATGGTTATACCTGGACATATAACAATCAAATACATTCTTATAACAAAAATGAAGCTTAAAAGTGTGTAAAAAATATCTGTAATGCATGACAATCCAAAGCTTATTCCCCCAATAATAAATGAGCTCTTTGAAATCAGCAAAGGACTAAAACCTCCCCGCAGCCCCAAAATTGGACATAAAAAGAAAATAAAAATACAGATGGCTAATAAACATATGAAAAAATGATCAAACTCAAAAACAAAAGAAATACAATTTAAGACAATAGTTTGGGCTATCACACTGGCAAAGATTTCAAATATTCATAAAATTCATTATCTGTGAGATTGTGGGAAAGTTGGCAATCTCATTCATGGTCATTTGAGGATCAAGTTGTTACCATGTATTTAAGGAAATCTTGCGATCATTTTCAAAATTTTAAATATGCATATACTTAATCCCAGTATTTTAACTGCTAAGTAATTTATTATGATATAATAGACAAATGCAAATTATTGATATATAGGGAGGTTCATTGCACAGAATTTGGTACTAACATAAAGATCTATGAATAAGAAATGTTTGAAACATTTAATTATATTTCATGTACAAAACAATCATGCAGTCATTCAACAGATGACACAGATATGTATTACTGAAACACAAAAAAGGGCATTGAAAAAACTGTTAAATGAAAGCAAATTTGCAGAATAATGTGTACAATATAGCTCTACTTCCAGAACCCCCTAAAATAGCTTGTGTCTGTGTGTGTGCATCTATCTACTTAAAGAAGGCACACAACTCCCTTAATAGAGGAAAACTCGGAGATAGGATTAGGAGAGAAAAGGGCACTTAATTTATATATTAGATGTTTAGATATGCTTTGAATTTTTGAAAAAAATTTAATAGATCTTATTTTTTTAATTTACTACATGGCAAATGAAAATTATAAATGTATATTTATGGGAGTACTGAGCAATTCCATCACTTTTGAGTTTCTTGTGCAATATAATTTCCTCTACTGAGGCTCCTGGGATTGAGTCAAGTGGAAGCAAGGAAAACAGTCACCATGCCCAAATTAAAGTCTCATCGATGATATCCCAACATGAGCATTTCTCAGTTAACCATTTCTTATCTGCAGGAGGTATCCACTGCAACACAGGAAAGAGCAGAGTTTCCATGCACAAAGAAGACTGTCACTGTATTGGAGAAGCTGGTGGCAGAAGTAATGGCACCTACAGTAACAAATCCACCTTGTCTCTGTGGTCATCACCTGCAAGGACATAGTGGGGAAAATTGGCAAAGGTGAGGCACACATTTTCTCAGGAGCCTGTCTGACGGCTATGAAGTCCTTGTATACTCTTCTTCTATGTGTTCTGGAACAAATCTACCCAGAATACACAGAGAAAGCCACATTTTCAGCAGCTGGGTTCCTGCTATGGCCAGAAAAATGACTAAGATTTCTTAAAAACAAGGATGCCAAACACTGGTGATAATTTTTCTCCTTTGCTTGGCCAACAAATGGAGATCTCCAACTATTTCAGACTTTTATCTGTCTCTTTCCCTCTGAATTTGACTCATTAAAGTGCTAGGTCATTCATTCACTGAATCAATTATTTCAGGCAAAACTACTTGTCTACCCTTCAGTCTAATGATTACTGAGAATTACTATATCTCATGAATATAATAATTCTCTGGTAACACAACAGATCCAGCAAAGAAGTTTAGTGTGTGTGTGTGTGTGTGTGTGTGTGTTAGCTGCTCAGTTGTGTCTGACTCTTTGTGATCCCATGGACTGTAGCTCACCAGACTCCTCTGTCCGTGGAATTCTCGAGGCAAGAATAGTGGAGTGGGTTGCCATTCCCTTCTCCAGGGGACCTTCCTGACTCAAGGATTGAACCCAGTCTCCCACATTGTGAGCAGATTCTTTACCATCTGAGCCCCCAGGGAAGCCCGAGAAGTTTAGTTTATTAGATAAGAAAAGTTAAGGAAATATTTTACATTAGCCGTAAATGTACTAACCGAGATGTAGAAAAACTATGAAGGTATGTAAGAAAAGCTGTATCTCTTAACTCATTACACAATCTGGCCTTTCAATTAGAATGTAGCCATAAGACATAAATCTTCAGAAAACTGACACCTAACTTCCTACCCAGATGTGGTTGCTCCTAGAAAGCAAGGACTATTCTGACAAAACCCTTACCTTCAGAGGGCAGCCCTCAGACAAGAGCGAGGCAAAAGGGCTCTGTCTGAGAGTGTTCCTTCAGGGGTTTACTGGTATTATTCATGCCCAAAAGAGCTCCCAGGAAGTCATCTTCTGAGGGGTGGAGGGGGAGAAACACCACTTCCAGTGAAAAAGGCGATTCAGCTGAAGTTGGGAAGTCACCCCTTTTCCATACTGATTTCATTTGAAAGCTGTTTCCTGCTCTGTCATACAGCACCGAAATTACAGCTAGCTGCTCATAACTCTACACATTTCAATATCAGCAGTTTGTATCAGAGCCTTTCTCTCTGGTGCTTTTCCAAAACTGGCTGAATTACCTGGATCCCACTGAAAATTATGTTTCTTTTCTATCGTTTATTATTTGTTCTGCTTAGATGGCCAGGTTTTTTATAAGATCACTCTATATCGTCTACTCATATATCTATTCTCAATAAAAGTTTGTTGAGAACCTACTCTATGATAACCCATTAGGAGCTTGTGTCACAAAAATGAACTTAAAAGCATCATGCCATTAAAATTAAAACCCCATCTGGTGAATCAATCATACAAAAAAAAAAAAAAAACTGAGAAGTAACATGATAAATGGTCTTATAGAGGGAGATTCACTGATAGCGATATGAGTCTAGATATCAGTAGCATGTTATTGAGTTTAAGGTGCAACCAGACTGCTGCTTTCCTCTACAGGCACCAGCCCTCAGGAAAACAAAATGAGACAAACAATAGCATTCCTCATGGAATCTACAGAATCAGTAGTGATGCTTCCTCTCGAATTTCTAAGTTTAGTGATTTATGTCTGTCTAACTAGTGAAAGTCAAAGTCGCTCAGTCGTGTCCGACTCTTTGCAAACCCATGGACTATATAGTCCATGGAATTCTCCAGGCCAAGATACTAGAATGGGTAGCGGTTCCTTTCTCCAGGGGATCATCCCAACCCAGGGATCGAACCCAGGTCTCCCACATTCCAGGCAGATTCTTTACCAACTGAGCCACCAGGGAAGCCCAAGAATACTGGGGTGGGTAGCCTATTCCTTCTCAGCAGATTTTCCTGACCCAGGATTCGAACTGGGGTCTCCTGCATTGCAGGTGGATTCTTTACCAGCTGAGCTACTACAGAAGCCCTCTAACTAAAGACTTGTCAATGTCATCAATCTGCAGAAATCTAGCTTTTGGTTTCAAGGGTTTTCCCTATAGTTATGCTGGGCTTTACCATTATGTCATTGACCTTTGCTCAAAAATTTATTATTTACTTCGGGTATTCTCTGCATGATATAATTAATAACCTTTTACTTTCAAACAGTTTGGTTTTTGTTCTGAAGTATCTTAGAAGCAATGTGCACCTGCTTAATTTTTTAAATTAAATCTTCCAGTTTCTTTTAAATTTAATATAATCATGTGGTTAGATTTGTGTCTACCATTTTCCTATTCATTTTCTAGATGTCTTATATATTCGTGGTTTCTCTGTTCACTCTAAATTGTCTTTTTGCATTAAATAGACACTTCTTATTGCACTATTTTAATTAGTTGGTAGGTTTTTTTTTTAATATTTTGGAGTTATTTGCTTAGTATTGACCCTAGGGTTTGTAAAAGGCACCTTAAATTATCACAATCTATTTCAAGTAACACTAATTTTGTTACCTAACCTTTTATATATATTAAACTTAGTTTCAGAGAAATGATTCTATTATTCCTTTGGTTCAGATTTTCCAGCAGATCAATGATTGAAACCGTCTTTGGCCCTGGCATGTTTATAAAAGCAGCTATGAGCCTAAGATATGTGATAGTCACTAAACACTAAAGATCCCACCACCACTGGACACACAGGCATGCTAAAAAGTCATGGAGACCAGCAAGCACAATCAGTGACCCAGTCCCATGCTTGACTAATGCAGACAGATTCTCACTGTCACTGTAATTCCCTAAAAGAGTATCAGTATCCTTTAGGACAAAATGCTTACCTTTGTGAGAATTCACACAGGCCTTTGAGGATGGAGGCAGAATTATTCCTAACACTTTTCTTTATGTCTCATCTCAAGGGGAAGGAATAAGTTCATTCATATGAAACCTAGTTTTTGGAACATGTCAGTCTGTGGGAAAGAATAAATGTGCATCTAGATGAGAAGTAGGATGAGTTCATTTGTCAGCATCAACAAGACAGGAGTGTTCACTATGTATATGCATGTAATACATATAATCACTCTTCTGAGATATTTGATATTATTCAAAAGACTGATAGTGAAAAAATCTGGGGTGGAAAAGTGCCTCGTATGACTCACCAGATTATTAATGCTTCACACTCTTTGGATTAACAGACACTTCATAAAAGCAATAAAATTCTAAATTGATTAATAACATAGTAAAAATAATCTGGCAACATACATTTATTACAACTGAATATTACCTCTAGAAAGCAATGCTGTGAATTTTCCCAGAGAAAGGAGCTCATACAAGTGACGAAAACAGCACTTCTTTGGGGGTGACAGTGGAATTCCAAGCAGCAAAATATCCCTTCTCTCTAACATCACTTCCAGTCTACAAAGCACAAAGGAAGTCAGGGAATTGAGAGATAAAATGTTCTTAATGGAATATCTAGTAACAAGTTGTTATAAGAAATTCATCAAAGATATTCATTGGGCAGTCAACATGACAAAAACAATAAATGGTCACTCTTTGGAACATATTTGTTCAGAAATATTTTTTCTAAGGCATTGGTCTTCTTAGATCTTTCTTTAAGCATATTAGAAATTCCACTTGGGGTATATAAAAGTGGCTAAGGAAATCCAAATTAAAAAAAAAACAAAAACTAAAAACAAGAACTGGAAATTCAATCATTTCACATCTGAAAATGTTTAATGTAGTATGTAGTTGAAGCCAGTACTCACTGTGTAACTCTCTTGGTTGATGGAAAAAAAAAGAAACAAAGAAACAATGATTCAATCCTAGTGAATGATTGGCAAGCAAATTAAAATATATTGTGAAGGTCTTACATACAGTAACTACTTTTTAATTACCATATATTTGCTTCAGTTACTGAAGAAAAATAAACATTATGTTTGTATTTTGACCATCTATAAATAGCCCTTATGAGAGGACTCCAGTAGCTCAGACAACTATGTGAATGGCTCAAGTGTAGGTACAACCATTTCTAGAATTTTCAGTGCTCACATGCTAATTCTCCAGGGTCTGTTTACTACAAGTGTATTCATGCTACCAGCTAAACATTCAAAGGGTTGCAATTTCACCCTCAAATTAAAAGCAGAGACATAACTTTCCCAACAAAGGTCCATCTAGTCAAAGCTATGGTTTTTCCAGTAGTCATGTATGGATGTAAGAGTTGGACTATAAAGAAAGCTGAGCCCCGAAGAACTGATGTTTTTGAACTGTGTTGTTGGAGAAGACTCTTTAGAGTCCCTTGGACTGCAAGGAGATCCAGCCAATCTATTCTAAAGGAAATCAATCCTGAATATTCATTGGAAGGACTGATGTTGAAGCTGAAGCTCCAATTTTTGGCTACCTGATGCAAAGAGCTGACTCATTGGAAAAAACCCTGATGCTGGGAAAGGTTGAAGGTGGGAGGAGAAGGGGACGACAGAGGATGAGATTGTTGGATGGCATCACTAACTCAATGGACATAAGTTTGAGTAAACTCTGGGAGTTGGAGATGGACAGGGAGGCCTGGCGTGCTGCAGTCCATGGGGTCGCAAAAAGTTGGACAGGACTGAGTGACTGAACTGAACTGAAATGAGAAAATGTACAGTTCAGTTCCTCTAATGCATACAAGAAGCTAAACTTTCCAATATCACAGTTCTTCCTGGTACCATACAAATGAAATCACTGATCTCCTTCTTGTAAATATTTTTCTTAGGGTGGCTATCTATGTAAGACCTCAGTTTCTCAGAAGTGATTATCTAACTCATTTTGTTCAGATTTTTAAATGAGATCAATTATTTATAGCAATGATACACATATGAGTTTCTAAAATATAGCACTGCCCGCCTCAGAAGGTTTAAGTCCAAAGGTTATCACTTATCCACCCTACTCAGTTACAGAGACTAGACCCTACATCGGTGATCCAGGCCCCTAAGGATGAGCCTTTCCTTCATGTTGTACTTCAAGGGGGAGGAATAAACATTTTCATAAGAAACTTGAACTCTATCCTTGTTACCTTGTGGGAATAGAATAAAACTGTGGAAAGATTAGAAGTAAACCTGTCCATTGGTCTGTTAGTTACAAGACAGTAGAGTTCAACAATGTAACTGCCTATTAAATAAACATTGCTCTGCTAGAATGTTTCCAATATTATTCCATCAATATTAATTTTGTTAGGCTCTGGTCTCCATAAGAGCAAATATTGTCCAACATTTTCTGCCAAATTAAATGTGCAATAAGACTGTCTGAACATACTTAAAGTTCCAGGAAAATGTTGGCCTGGTGAATAATTCAGTCACAACAATGCACATATAATGCATATATATACTCTGTAAACTAAACCTCAGAATTATTTTATCCTCAAAGGTGATCCAGTGGATGAGGGAGGACTAACCTGAAAAAAGCCATGATAGGGAAATAAAGAACATTATCTAAAAAATCACTTATAGCACTTGTTTGAGCTCAGGAACATGGCAATTTGCAGGGAAAGCACAGGGTTACACTCTGCCTGATGGTAGAGTCACAGCAAAGCAGGCAAGACGCACACAGGCACAATAGTTATGGACATGTGACTGAGAGGGTAGGAGTGTGCAGAGAAGAAGAGCTAGACACTGAGATCTCTCACCATGAAATACTTCCCATCCCATCGTCACAAAGATGCTCACCAGGCCACACTGCTGAGGATTCAGTGATATTTGGGCAAGCACATCCCTCAGTAGAAACAATTTCTCTCTGCCAAACTGGTGAGGAATAGCCTTGCCATTGTTTCCATACTTAATTTCTATATGAAGCATCAGCAGGAAGGTGGAAAAAATAAAAAATTCTGGAAAAGTACAAAAAGAAGCCTCAAAGAATCACCAGATTTTTAAGTACTCAAACTGTTTAAACTGACAGATTGCACAACACCAATTAAATTTTTCATTACTTAAAAAATAATAATTACTCAGAAATTTATAAAAGATTAGATGATATGTTTAGAGTGCATTATTGGATTTCTTCTTAGATAAGGAGCTGGCAGAAGTGAAAAAACCAGCTTTTCTTTGGTGGGATAGAAATTCTATGCAATCGAAATATTACTTCCAACTGATAAACCACAGAGGAAATTAGAGGAGTTGAAAAAAAAATCTTCCAAACTGAATATTTATTGATCTGAGATTTAATTATACAAATTTTTTGACCACTTGTGTGACAATAATAAAAATACACTTTGTTCCATGGAAGAGGAGAGTATAGAAAGTCATTTGTTCTAAGACCTGGTCAAAGTCTCTCCAAAGGACCCTTAGACTCACTCATTAAAACTGGGATCTCCCTTAAAACACATATGAAATAGACTGAAGGAATATGAATATTAACCTATAAAATGTCAAGATTTGGAAATGCAATGACCTCACAATTAAAAGCATTTAGTGTAGCATATACTTGACCCCATCACTCAAATGCCTAGGAAATTTGTATTTGGGTGAGAAGAAAAACAACTGTATGAATTTTTGTGACAGCTAAAAATCTAATGAGCCAACTCATTAGTAAAGACACTGATGCTGGGGAAAATTGAAGGCAGGAGAAGGGGACAACAGAGGACAAAATGGTTGGATGGCATCATTGACTCAATGGACATGAGTTTGAGCAAGCTCCAGGAAATGGTGCTGCAGTCCATGGCGTCACAAAGAGTCAGAAACAACTGAGCAACTGAACACGAACAACAATAATCGATCAAATGCCCAGAGTATAATAATTCTGAGTGGATGGATGCTATTAGCCAAGCACTCCAAGAACTTCCATCTCTCCTTACACTAGATACTTATAGATCTCTGTACAGCTCATTTTCCTTAATATATACTATCAGGTGACCTTTCAAACACTTCATCCTAGTTGGTGCTTATACTAGACAAGCTCTCTCCACATTTTTTGTCTAGCATGGTCCCTGGGAGGGATCTCAGCTGACAAGTGATTTTTGTCACTCAGTTTGTTCATATTCCAATGAGGAAGTCATCATTAATCCAGGCACATTAGTGAAAGGGACTTTGATCCTAAGATATATGGCAGACTCTGAGCACGCAGGGTTCTGACACCCTCAGACACTGGCCCACAGTATTCAATAATGGAGACCATTCATCACAGTCAATGACAGCCCCATGACTGACTAGCACAGCTAGAATCTCACTGTCATATAACTATTACAGAGTTTTAAAAGGAATGTCAGTATTTTCCAGACAAAATGCTTACTGATGTTACAATTCCCATCGGCTCTTGAGGATGAGATGGTAAAATTATCTTCAATACTTCCCTTCATGCCACTTCTCAAGAAGAAGGGACAAATTCTTTCAAATGAAACTCAACTAATGGTCCATATAGAGTAAAAATATGGAAAAATGAGATTATATATGTCTATTTGTCAAACAAGCATAAGACAAGAGGGCTTATCATGTACCTTCATATCAAATATACTCATATTACTTTACTAGAATGTTTCTGATATTCAAAAGAAGAAAGCACAAAAATCTTGCAAATAAAGGAGACTAAATATTGGACACCTCACCAATTAATAACTCACATTATTTGGGTTAATAGACACTTAACAAAACCAAATATCTACTTGATTACAAAATCAAGTATAATTAAAATAAGCCATAAAAAGAAAATTTGTTTAAAAATGGTTATTATCTTTAGAGTGCATTATTTTGTTCCATCCCAAGACAGGGAGCAGGTAAAAGTAACAAAATCGCCCTTTTTTTTAATGGTAGTGAGTACTCCACGCAACTGAACTGAACTAAGGAACTGAACTGAACTAAGGGACTGAAATGAACTGATTCCATGCAATTCCAAAGTCACTTCCATTTTCCAAAGCACAGAGGAAATAAAGGAAGTTGTGAAACAAAATATTCCCAATTAAATGTCAATTGATAAAAAGTATTAAAGAATTAACCACAGATATTCACTTGATAATCTATATAATGAAAAAAATTATGTTTGTCCCTTGGAAAAGGGTGGTGTAGAAAATCAATTTTTCTAAGATCTTGGTCTCAAATTTGACCCATAATTCCCCCTGAGCATTACTTATAAACTCACTGAAGGAATATGAATATTAACTGATGATGTCCACATAAAATTCCAATTTGATATTTAATCATTTCATGCTTTAAATGTTGAATGAAGTATCTAATGTAATCCATCATCAAACATCTAGAAAATTTCTCCCTGGGTGACATGAAAAAAAAACTTATCCCACTCTTTGAATTAATAGGTTAATAAGCAAATTAAAATATATCATAAGATAATCTCACAAATGCAATCAACTCTTCTATTTCCCATATTTCTTTTACTTAAGAGATAAATGACAAGCAAAAACTAATAATTTGTTTCTAATTAGCTATCTAATAGACCTAAACATGCTGAGCCTCACAAAAGACTTTAACACCTAAGGAAACTGTGCGAATGCCCGAGGATAAGCACAAACATTTCTTGCAATGTCTATCATTTATGTGCTAGTTCTCCACTGTTTGTTTACTATGTGTTGCCTGCCAAGCACTCAGAATTTTCATTTTACAATGATTATTCATACTTTCTGTACAACTCATTTCCTCTAACACATACTAGCATCTTGGTTTTCTAATACCATAGTCCTTTTCTGGGGGTTACCACTAGCTGACCAAACTGAGTCCCATCACAACACTTCTGTCTAGAGTGGTCTCTTATGCTGGACCTCAGTTCACATAGTGATTTTGTCACTCATTTTGTTCAGATTCCAATGAGATCTATTTTTAAAGTTATCATCAATGCAGGCACATTTGTGGAAGAGATTTTGATCCTGGGATGTGTTGCAGACATTGAGCTCTCAGGGACACACTGAGAGCTAGCTATCTCTTTGCGACACACTGGCTCACCTATTCAATCATGGAGACCAGCATCAATGGTGACCCATCACAATGTTTGGATTATATGGGTCACCAGTGATGGCTAGTTAGCATAGCCAGAGTCTCACTGTCATTGGAGGGTTACACTCCCTGAGAGTAATGTTAGTAGTTTCAGGACAAAGTACTTACCAGCATGGAAATTCCCACTGGCCCATAGGATGAGAGGCAGAATGATTCCCAATATTTTCTTTCATTTCATGTCTCAAGGGAAAAGAATAAAAGCATTTATATGAAACTCAGTTCTTAGTCCAGGTCAATTTGCTGCCATAGAGTAAAATTATGGCCTGACGAGAAGTATACATGTCCATCTGTTAACGATGCATAAAGTAAGACATTTAGTATGTACAAGTAAACAAAGAGTTCCAAAGAATAGCAAGGAGAGATAAGAAAGCCTTCTTCAGTGACCAATGCAAAGAAATACAGGGGGAAAAAAATAGAATAGGAAAGACTAGAGATCTCTTCAAGAAAATCAAGAGATACCAAGGGAACATTTCATGCAAAGATGAGCACCATAAAGGACAGAAATGGTATGGACCTAACAGAAGAAGATATTAAGAGGTGGCAAGAATACACAAAAGAACTATACAAAAAAGATCTTCGTGACCCAGATAACCACGATCATGTGATCAACCCCCTAGAGCCAGACATCTTGGAATATAAAGTCAAGGGGGCCTTAGGAAGCATCACTATGAACAAAGCTAGTACAGGTGATGGAATTCTAGTTGAGCTATTTCAAATCCTAAAAGATGATGTTGTGAAAGTGCTCCACTCAATATGCCAGCAAAATCTGGAAAACTCAGCAGCAACCACAAGACTGGAAAAGGTCAGTTTTCATTCTAATCCCAAGGAAAGGCAATGCCAAAGAATGTTCAAACTATTGCACAGTTGCACTCATCTCACATGCTAGCAAAGTAATGCTCAAAATTCCCCAAGCCAGGCTTTAACAGTACGTGAACTGTGAACTTCAAGCTGGATTTAGAAAAGGCAGAGGAACCAGAAATCAAATTGCCAACATCTGTTGGATTATCAAAAAAGGCAGAGAGTTCTAGTAAAACATCTACTTCTGTTTTATTGACTAAGCCAAAGTATTTGACTGTGTGGATCACAAGAAACTGTGGAAAATTCTGAAAGAGATGGGAATACCACACCACCTGACATGCTTCTTGAGAAATCTGTATGAAGGTCAAGAAGCAACATTAGAACCAGACATGGAACAACAGACTGGTTCCAAATTGGGAAAGAAGTATATCAAGTCTGTATATTGTCACCCTGTTTATTTAACTTCTATGCAGAATACATCATGCGAAATGTTGAGCTGGATGAAGCACACGCTGAAATCAAGATTGCCAGGAGAAATATCAATAACCTCAGATATTCAGATGATACCACTCTAATGGCAGAAAGTGAAGAAGAACTAAAGAGCCTCTTGATGAAAGTGAAAGAGGAGAGTGAAAAAGCTGGCTTAAAATTCAACATTCAGAAAACTAAGATCAAGGCATCTAGTCCATCACTTCATGGCAAATAGATGGGAAAACAGTGGAAACAGTGACAGATTTATTTTGGGGGGCTCCAAAATCACTGCAGATGGTGACTGCAGCCCTGAAATTAAAACAAACAAACAAACAAAAAAAAAAAAAACACTTGCTCCTTGGAAGAAAAGCTGCAACCAACCCAGATAGCATAAAAAGTAGAGACATTACTTTGCCAACAAAGGTTCATCTAGTCAAAGCTATGGTTTTTCCCATAGTCATGGATAGATATGACTATAGATATAGTCATGTATAGCTTCCCTGGTGGCTCAGAGGGTAAAGCATCTGCCTGCAATGCAGGAGACCCAGGTTCGATCCCTATGTTGGGAAGATAACCTGGAGAAGGAAATGGCAACTCACTCTGGTATTCTTGCCTGGAAAATCCCATCAACGAGAAGCATGGTAGGCTATGGTCTGCGGGGTCACAAAGAGTTGAATACAACTGAGTGACTTCACTTTCTTTCTTTCTTATTTATAGATATGAGAGTTGGACTAGAAGGAAAGCTGACTGCCAAAGAATTGATGCTTTTGAACTGTGGTGTTGGAGAAGGTTCTTGAGAGTCCCTTGGACTGCAAGGAGATACAACCAGTCCATCCTAAAGGAGATCAGTCCTGAATATTCATTGGAAGGACTGATGCTGAAGCTGAAACTCCAATCCTTTGGTCACGTGATGCAAAGAACTGACTCATTGGAAAAGACCATGATGCTGGGAAAGATTGAAGGCAGGAGGAGAAGGGGACAACAGAGGATGAGATGGTTAGATTGCATTACTGACTCAATGGACATCAGTTTGAGTAAGCTCCAGGAGTTGGTGATGGACAGGGAAGCCAGGCATGCTGCAGTCCATGGGGTCGCAAAGAGTCGGACACGACTGAATGACTGAAATGAACTGAAGTAAACAAAAGTACTATTCCTCTAGTAGGATCTTCCGATGTTATTCAAAATGGAGGAAGCAGAAACCTCAGATGACCCAGACTGTTAAAAACTTCACATTGTTTAGATTAGCAGACTCCAAAAACCATCTATAATCTTGCTTGCTAAAAACACATACTAGAAAAATTTAGAAAATACATTTATTAAAAATTGCAATTTTACCTCTCTGGAGTGCATTGTTCTGATAATTTCCATAGAAGGGAGCGTATACAAGTGTAAAGTCAGCAGTTACTTGGATAACTGGTAGGAATTCCATCCACTCTAATTTCACCTCTAATGTATAGAATATATTGGGAAATTAGGGAATTTGACAAAACCATTATAATTCAAAGTTTATAAACTAATAACATATTATAAGGAATAAACCATAGACTTCACTTGACTATGTAAGAAGAAAAATAATGCTCACTACTTGGATCAGGATAACACTGAAAGTCATAAGACTTTCAGTCTCAGAATTCCCCCAAAGCCCTCCCTTGGCATCAGGTATTAATACTAGGATCTCCCCTTCAATATTATGAAACCCACTAACACAATATAAATATCGGGCAATGAAATCTACCTAGAATATCAATGATTGGAAATGTAATAATTTTTAACTAAAAGTGCTTACTTAATACAGCATCTACTTGGATCCATAACACAAATGTCTAAAAAATTCTTTGGGTGACAGGGAAAAAAAAATTCTCTTCCAATTCTTGTGATTTGTTCAGCAAGGAAATTAAAATGTTCTGGAAAACTTTTTGACAAATAGAAACTACAATTTCTACATTTTTTTTTAACTTTAAGAAATAAGTAAGTGAAAATCATATATTCTTCCTTGAATACCTAATCAACCTCATTCTGAAGATTTGGGCACTGAAGAAAAACGTGTGAATGGCTCATGGTTAGGCATAACCATTTACCACTGGCCTCCCTACTCCTGTGCTGGACCTGGTTACTATGACTGTATGGATACTGCCAGCAAATATTCAAGGAGTTGCCATGTCATCCTTAAGTCAGATATTTATAGACATCTGTGAAATCCAATTCTCTTCCTTTATGGAATCAGGATAGCATTCAGTTACTATGGACCCTATAGTACCACTAGCTGACCAAATTGAACCCCACCCCAACATTTTTACCTAGCATGGTCTCTTGTGCGTCTATAGACCTCAGTTCACATAAGTGCTTTCACCACTCTTCTGGCTCAGATTCCAATGAGGTCATCACTGATCTAGGCACATTGATCCTGAGACATGCGGCAAACACTGAGCTCGCAGGACTCCATCTCCTTGGGACACACTGGTCCATACTATTTAGTCATAGTCATAGTCAGTGGCCCAGCCTCTTGGCTTATTAGCACAGCCAAGAGTATCACTGTCATTGGAGTTATATGATTCCCTAAGAGCAATGTCAGTATTTTCAGGATACTGACATTTTGGTCAATAATTGTAAATGTAATAATTTTTAATTAAAAATGTTTAATACACCATCTATTTGGATCCATAATACAAATGTCTAATTAAAAATTAAAATGCTTACTGATATTAGAATTCCCATTGGCCCTTGAGGATGGAAAGCAGAATTATTCCCGATATTTTCCTTCATGGCATGTATCAAGAAAGAAGCAGCTCATCCATACAAAACCTAGTTTTTGGCTCACATCAACCTGTGGGAAACTATAAATGTGGAAAGATGAAAGATACATGTCTACGTGTCAAAACTGCATAAGACAGGAAGATTTGCTGTGTATCTTTATGTAAAATGTATGAATTTATTACTCCTCTAGGATGTTTCTGGTTAAAGAAGAAAAAGAATAAAACCTTAAAAATAAAGGAGACAGAAGTTTCAGATATCTCAATGGATAATTGGTGCTAATGAAGTTGTATTAACTATTCATCAACTCAGTGCAATTTTTATCATTCAAAAATAATAAATAATATAAAGAACAAATTTACTAAAATTGGCTGTTACCCTAGGAGTGCATTGTTTTGTTACTTCTCAGTTAAGAGAGCTAGCACAAGTGACAAAATCGTACTTTATTGGTGTGGTGATGATATTTATGGAGTTCTAATGTCATGTCCAATATACAAAGTACACATGAGATTAGAGAAGCTGCAAAACAAAGTTTTTAATGGCATATTCAGCTACAAGAAGTTATAAGAATTCATAATAGATATTCCTTGATCATAAGATGACAAGAAAATTATGTTCACAACTTTTATCACAGTAGAAAAGACATATTTTTTCCAAGATATTTGTCTCCAAACTTTCCCAGTACATTTGCTGAAAAATTATTAAAACTAAGATATCTCTTTAAACACATTAGAAACCCAATGAGAATATATGAAAGTGGCCAATGAAATTCATGCAAAAAATCTAAAAATTTGAAGTATAATCCTTTCACATCTAAAAATGTTTAATGTAGCATGTAGTTGAAGCTAGTATTCAAATTATACGAAATTGCTTGCTCCGTTTGTAAGAAAAACGAAAAACAAAGAGACAACAGTCTAATTCTAGTGACTATGTTGGCAACAAATTAAAAGATGTTGTGGAGATTTCATATACCTACTTTCAGTTGGGCTTCCCTGTCTCAGATGGTAAGGAATTTGCCTACAATGCAGGAGACCTGAATTCAATCCCTGAGTCAAGAAGATCCCCTGGAGAAGGGAATGGCTTCCCATTCCAGTATTCTTGCCTGGAGAATCCCATAGATAGAGGAGCCTGGCAGGCTACAGTTCACGGGGTTGCAAACTCTTCAATTTACATATAACTGTTCTACTTAATAGAAAATGAACAGCAGAAGTTCGTAATCTTGAATTTTGACAATCCAAGCATGCTGAAGACATCAGTAATCACTCAGAATATTTTGGCAGCTCAGACAAATGTGTGAATGGTTCAAGTGTAGTTACAAAGATTTCTCATGGAACTCATTATTCAAGTAGTGATTACCCAGAGTTTATTTACTACAGGTTTGTAGATGCTGGCAGCCAAGTACCCAGAGTTAATCATATCATCCCAAATTGGTTGTTGATCAACTACTGTACAATTCAGCTCCTCTAGCATATGTTGGCATCTTAGTTTCCCAATACCATAGTCCCGTTTGGGGTACAGCACCTGCTGAGCAAACTGAATATTGCTCCATGTTTTTGCCTAGCATG
The DNA here is from genome assembly GCF_019923935.1 of Bubalus bubalis. Classification (NCBI taxonomy): domain Eukaryota; kingdom Metazoa; phylum Chordata; class Mammalia; order Artiodactyla; family Bovidae; genus Bubalus; species Bubalus bubalis. The sequence continues at coordinate 68,276,077 of NC_059176.1, forward strand.
TCCTGTGGACTGCACCTTAGCTCACATAAGCGATTTTGTACTCATTTTGTTCTGATTCCAATGACGACCATTTTAAAAGTCATCATTTTTCCAGGTGCACTTATAAAAATAAATTTTAGAATGAAACATGTAATAGACCCTGAGCTCTTAGGACTCTGTCTTCCTTGGGACACACTGGTCCACACTATTCAACCATGGAGACCAGCATCAATGGTGACCCCCAAGGTTGACTAGCATAGTCAGAGCCCCACTGTCATTGGAGGATGACACTCCTATTATACTCCCTGAGAGGAATGTCAGTATCTTCAGGACAAAGTGCTTACCAGCATGAAAAATTCCCACTAACCCTTCAGTATGAGAGGTACAACTGTTCCTGAAGCTCTCCTTCATGTCAGATCTCAAGGAAATAAACTCATTCATATGAAACCAAGCTCTTGGTTCATCTTGAATTGTAGTAACAGAGTAAATATATATAAAGATGGGAAGTGATAACGTCCATTTATCAACCAAACAAAAGATGGAATGGTTCTCTGTGTACTTGTTATTCAGTTGCTCAGTCATGTCTGACTCTTTGTGACTCCATGGACTGCAGCATGCCAGGCTTCCCTGTCCTTTACCATCTCCTAGAGTTTGCTCATCTCCTGGGGTTTACTTAGGTATTTTAGTTTTATTCCAAGCAAAGAAAGAGCAATTATTGAAATAAAAAAGACAGAAAACATGAATAACTCACCATATTATTAATGCCTCACAGTATTTGAATTAACAGAGTCTTCATAAAGCCATGTGAATTCCTGACTTCTTAAAAACAATAATAAAAACAATCCTGCAAAAATCTTATTGAAAATTGGGTTGTATTTCTGGAATATATTGTTTTGCCATTCTCAGATGCAAAAGCTGTTACCAATGACAAAACGGCACTTCCCTGGTGTGTTGGTGAGAATTCCAAGCAACAAAATGTACCTTCCATTAAACATCACTTCTAATCTATAAGGCACAAGGAAAAATTCAGGACACTGAGAAAGAAAATCTTCTTAATATAATGATATAAGTTTATGCAATATTCACCATAGATAGTCACTGGACAACTGGACAGCAGAACAGTTACACTCACTCTTCAGAGTATGGTAGTGTACAGATTAAGTTTTTACAAGCCATTAGTTCAAAGTCTCCCAGTACACATGCCTCAGAACCATGCATTACAACCAGAATTGCTCTTATACACATAAGAAACACATTGAGGGCAGAAGTCATGATATATATACACATAAAAATGCAAGAATTTTATTATGATTTCACATCTAAAAATGTTTAATACAGCATATAATTGAAGCAACAATCAAATGTATGTGAAACTGCTTCCTCACATAATGGGAGAAAAAAGAGAGATACAACTAAATGACAGTTGAAAACACTGAAGACAGAGTTGGCAAGCAGATTAAAAATACTATGAAGATATTCCAAAATACAGTATCTATGCTTCAATTTCCATGTAATTGTTTCATTTAATATAGAAGTGAAGAATAAAAACCTATGATCTCTTTGAATTTTGACCATCTAATTGTCCTAAAGAGACTGTCACTCAGAAGACTCCAGCAGCTCAGACAAACATGTGTAGGCATAACTGCACCCCACATTTTTAGCACTTATGTGCTGCTTCTCAAGTCTAATGCTGCCACATGAGCACTCAAGAGAGTTTCAATATTATCCCAACACTGTAGAAGTACAGACCTCTGCCTAATTCAGTTTATCAAACACATGCACGTTGGTGAACTTTCAAATACAACAGTCTCTACTGATACCTCACAGATAAAAAAAACTCAACTCTCCCTCCATATATTTTGTACAAGGTGGGTTCTGGCTCTCATTTTCACAGAATTGATTAGGTTCAGATTTTCTGAGACCAACTATTACAGTCATCAATCCAGGCACATTACTAAAGGGGTATTTCAGTTAAACAAAAGACCAGGTATTCAGGAGTACATCACCCATAGACACACTGACCTACCATATTCAGTCTTGGAGACCATATACTTCCCAGGCTCCAAGGCTAACCAGAATAGTCAAAGACTTACCATTATTGACCTCTAATATTGACCTCAATATTATACGACCTCTAAGAAGAATGGAGTATTTTCAGGACAAAATGTTTACCAGCTTGAGAATGAATCTCAAAGATGAAAAGGCTAACTTACTCTTAATCCTGTCCTTTATGTCACTTCTCTTTCATATGAAACTCAGTACTAGATCCATGCTACATGAAAGAAAAAAGTAAAATGTGGAAAAGATAAGAGGTAAATGTGTACACTGGTCTACTAGATACAAAATGGTAGACTTCACAAACGTACCCTCATTTGAAATAAAATAATGTATTTGTCTCCTAAAATGTTTCTTATGTTATTCCAACATTATGTTAATCGCTACCCTCCATCAGATCAAATACTGTCCAGTATTTTTTGCCACCAAATCAGATGTTTATAGGCAACTGTAAAATTTGTCAAAGTTATTTGTTAACTTTAAATATGATAGCCACTATTGATACTACTTGACCAACTGAACTCCCTCTATAGCCTATTATAGTCCCTTGTGCTGTACCTCACCTCACAGAAGTAATTTTGTCAGACATTTTATTCAGATTCCTCTGAGACCCACTTTGAACTCATCACCAATACAGGACCATTTATAGTAGGACAGTAAGTTATGTAGCAGAGACTGAGCACTCAGGATTCCAACATCCTCAGACACAACAATCAGCAGTTTTAAATGATGGAGACTATGTCATCATAGTCAATTATCTAGTATCAGTTAACTGGCTTGGCCAGAGTTTTATTATCATTGGAATGTTACAACACTCTAATGTCAATATTCTCAGGACAAAATGCTTACCAGTGTGAGAGTCTCCAATGAACTGTGAGGTTTGAATGGCAGATTTAGTCAGATATTCTCCATCATTTCACTTCTCAAGGTGAAACAAATATAATTAACAAATTATAAAATATAATTTCATAAGAAATCAAGTGTGATTCTGAGTTGAACTATAAAAATAGAGCAAAAGTGAAATTTTTTGGTAACAATTTCACTGATCAACTGGCCTAGGAATCCCTACACTGCAGTATTCTCCTTAAGTCTTAAAAATCTCTAGACTAGATAATCTTCTAGACTAGAGAATCTCCCTCTGTACCTAAGAAGGCTAAAAGCCAGGTGACATAGATCAGGTTACACCATGAAATTGAGCTGCCTGAACTAAAAGAAACTATTCATTTCTGTATATAGAGTCTATCTTACTCCAGAGAGAGCATTCAGTGTAGAAAAAAACCTTCTAACACCTTATGCATGACTAGTAGGAGCTACATGAAGACTGAGCAAAATCAAAGAAACCAAGGGACCAAAATAGCAACAAATCAGCTCTGACAATTAGACTGCAAACAAAACCACAAACTAGAAAGATGTAAGACATTGAATTAAACCAAAACAGGGTTTAAGAAGGAGAACACCAACCCCTAGCCAGGATTGCCAGCAGATCAGCTCAGAGCAGCACTGGGGCCAAGCTGATCTAAGTGTCAGCTTGTGGATGTCGGGGCAGTTTCTCTTCTTCTCAGAAGGAAGTTTTCACTGTCTTTGCCTGGATAAACGCTACTGATCCTTCAGATCTCAAGATCTCAGCTCAAACCTCATTTCCTAATGATAGTCTTTCCTCATCAATCCCTCCCCCCCGCCAACTGTGTCCTCAACAAAATAAATAGGTCAGGCCTTCCTGTTCCACAGTCATCAACAACTTCAGCTTCTTCTTCGGACACTCATCACAATTGTCATTGCTTAATTGTGCCACGAGTTATCCAGTGCCTGTCTCACCAGCTCACCTGTGGATCCCTGTGAGAGCAGCGACTATGTGTATCTGGTTCATCTTAGTAGATGCTCATAGTTAGTATTTGATGAGTGAACACTGAATGAGGCAGTGAAGCTTCTTGTGTATGTGTGGATTGTACCTCACTCATGTCTGTATTCTAAGACCTGTAATAGTGCTTGGTGCATAGTAGGTATCCAATAAATATCAGTTTTATGTGTCAAAAAAAAAAAAAAAGAAATCAGGTACCCTAATTTAATATAAAAACTGTCCAATAGAGCTATAACTAGAGACTATCATACTAAATGAAGTTAAGTCAGAAAGAGATAAAGTAGTATATCACCTACATGTGGAATTGAAATAAGGCACAAATGAATCTATCTACAAAACAGAAACACAAGCACAGATATAGAGTACAAACTTGTGGCTGTCAAGGGGAATGAGAGGAGGCAAAGGGATGAACTGGGAGTTTGGGGTTGGTAGATGCAAACTATTATATTTGGAATTGATAGACAAGGTCCTAAATGTATAACACAGGAAATGATATTCAATATTCTGTGATTAACCATAATGGAAAAGAGTATAAAAATGTATATATGTGTATAATGGAGTCACTCTGCTATATAAAGAAACTGGCACAATATTTTTTATCAACTATACTACAATAAAAAGCTTCCAGATAGAAATGAAAAGATGACCCATTACAGAAGAAAAGTAATCATGAAAAGAATGTGAATAGAAAATCAATTAAAGAAACAAAAGATGAAACAATACAGTTATCAGAATAATAAAATACTTATGAAAATGTGAAGTGTGAATATAAAATATCTTTAAAAAGTGAAAATGAAGACAAATCTCCAGTAAATAACAACAATATAAATTAAATACATGAAACGAAAATGGAACTGTATAGTAAGAAAAGTTTACCAGACTGGATCATTATTAGAGAGCACAAAACATGGAAGATATTAAGTGAAATTGCAGATCAAAAGATTAAAAAAATTTAAAAACAGAAAAAATGATATCAAATCCCACAAAGGATCTGTGTGAAAAAATAAGATACCTAGATATTAAATAACTCATTAAAAAGAATACTAATAAATTAAGGTTGCTGCTGTTGTTCAGTTGCCCAGTCATGTAACTCTTTGTGACCCCATGGACTGTATGTAGCACACCAGGCCTTCATGTCCCTCACCATCTCCTGGAGTTTGCCCAAGTTCATGTTCATTGCATTGGCGACACCATCCAGCCATCTCATCCTCTGATGCCCTCTTCTCCTCTGCCCTCAATCTTTCTCAAAATCAGGGACTTTTCTAATGAGTTGCCTGTTCACATCAGATGGCCAAAATACTGGAGCTTCAGCTTGAGTATCAGTCTTTGCAGTGAATATGCAGGGTTGATCTCCCTTAAGATTGACTCATTTGATCTCCTTGCTGTCCAAGGGACTTTCAGGAGTCTTTTCCAGCACAACAGTTTGAAGACATCAATTTTTGGTATTCTGCCTTCTTTACAGTCCAGTTCTCACAACTGTACATGACCACTGAGAGGAGGGAATGGTAAACCACCCCAGTATACTTGCCTCATGAACTGTATAAAAAGCCAAAAAGATATGACATCAAAAGATGACTGCCTCAGGTCTGAAGGTGTCCAATATGCTACTGGGGAAGAGTGGAGAAGAATTGTTAATAGCCTCAGAATGAATCAAGTGGCTGGGCCAAAGTGGATATGCTGCTCAGTTGTGGGTGTGTCTGGTGATGAAAGTAAAATTCGATGCTGCAAAGAACAGTATTGCATAGGGACCTGGAATGTTAGGCCCATGGATCGAGGGAAATTTGATGCGGTCAAGCAGGAGATGGTAAGAATAAATATCAATATCTTAGCAATCAGTGAACTAAAATGGATAGGAATAAGCAAACTTAATTCAGATGACCATTATATCTGCCACTGTGGGCAAGAATACCATAAAAGAAATGGAGTAGCCCTCATAATCAACAAAAGAGTCCAAAATACAGTACTTGGGTGCAACCTCCAAAATGACAGAAACATCTTGATTTTTTCCAAGGCTAGCCAGTCAACATTATAGTAATCGAAGTCTATACCCTTAGCACGGATGCAGAAGCTGACTGACCAATTCTATGAAGACCTAGAAGACCTCCTAGAACTAATACTTAAAAAAGATATTCTATTCATCATCAGGGATTAGAATGCAAAAGTAGGAAGTCAAGAGACACCTGGAGTAGTAACAGTAAGTTTGACTTTGGAGAACAAAATGAAGCAGGACAAAGCCTAACTGAATTCTGCCAATAAAATGCACTAGTCATAGCAAATACCCCTTTTCAACAACACAAGAGATGACTTTACACATGGACATCAGTTCAGTTCAGTCGCTCAGTCGTGTCTGACTCTTTGTGACCCCATGGGCTGCAGCATGCCAGGCCTCCCTGTTTATCACCAAATCCCAGAGTTTACTCAAGCTCATGTCCACTGAGTCGGTGATGCCATCCAACCATCTCATCCTCTGTCATCCCCTTCTCCTCCTGCCTTCAATCTTTCCCAGCATCAGGGTCTTTTCAAATGAATGAGTTCTTCACATCAGGTAGCCAAAGTATTGGAGTTTCAGCTTCAGCATCAGTCCTTCCAATGAATATTCAGGACTGATTTCCTTTAGGATGGACTGGTTTGATCTTCTTGCAGTCCAAGAGACTCTCTAGAGTCCATAATATTGTAAAATTAAGGTTAAAAATACAAAATTAGTAGTATAAACATATGAAACAGTGAATTCACAATTTTAAAAATCTCTACAGTTAAAAATCCAGAAACTAAAAAAGGCATCTAGAAACAGAATGTAAAAAAAAAATGTTCAATTATATAACATTTTGAAAAATATGAAGGCAAAAAATGAAAGAGATGTATCTAAGAAACATTTAGGTGTAATTTATTATTTTAAAAATATTTAAATTGGCAAAAATTCTTGGTTTAAAAGGTCAATTAAACAACTATAATAACTAGAGAAAAAAAAATGAACTGTGATATTATAAGGTCACATACAACACAAATAAGGGTCAATAAAAGATACATCGATACAAAGAGTTTTTTTTTAATTCTTGCAGCACACCACTTAAAAATGAGAAAGGAGGGCTCTGAAAACTTATTATAAAGCACTTGACTGAAAACTATGGCAACTATATCACAATATAACACATATGACAAAAAGTGAAGAAAACAAGTAGGAAAATAAAAAGATGAATAAATACGAAAAAATTCATAATCCTGATTTACAGAGCTAAAATAAAAATGTCCAATGAGCCACATAAAAGAAAAGAAAAGAAAATGTACAATGATATACCATACAAAGTCTATACACAACCTGGGGACAGCTACATTAGCTAGGTAAGTAAGTACTTAGAACAAGATTGCTTCTGAGCCTAAGGCAAAGATAAAAGTCCTTCACTTGGACCACACAGAGACAGAAAGGAAACTGAGCCTATCCAGTGCCCAAAGTTGTAAGGCAAGACACCTAAAACAACTGAGTAAATTGATGTGGGGCCTTGTAGTTTCAAAAGCCTGTCCCATCAGTGCCCATGCTTAAGCAAACCAAGAGGTCTTCTAGGACCATGGTGACATCTACAGCCACCAAAACTACAGAACCTTGCAAATTCATAAACCAAGAATATCACTGCCAACCCCAGCAACACCATGAGACCCAGGTCCTCAAGGACCAATGTGACACCCACAGCCATTCCACAACATAACCCAGCAAACAGCTGCAAGCTCTGAATCCACCATGACTTCTGTGGCCTGAGGCATTTCAGGGACCATAGGTTTGATGCACCAGCCGGTGGCATGACAAAATGACCCCCATACCAGACAGCCTTTCCTTGGAAGCTGACTCCCCTGTTTCCACAGGATCCAGACTAATGACCTCCAGGAAGAGCTACAAACCTCAGAGAAGGCTAGGTGGGCTGCGTATAGAAATGACCCTGTAATGTCCTGAAGAATATCTTTACATTGTAAACACAGGGAGAACCTGGCCAGATGTGGACAAAACAAACACCCTGCCTCATAATTGGCCTCCATGTCAAGACATGATACAATGCCTTGATGCCAACAACTTGCTGCCACAAAGATCTACCACAAAGCAAGTCAATCAAAGGAGAAGCCAACTGGGGGATGGGTACATGAACCTGCACCCTCAGTACTTCCTGAAACTGGCTCAAAATGCACCTGAAGGCAACCCATAGAGTTCAAGGAACCCTACAGACTTGCCAATTCATCCACAAAGCATTTCACCCAGGGGTTCATGCACAGTTCCTAGTGCATTTCTTACTCTCTTTGCCATTCTCTGTCCCTAGTATCTGCCCACCTCAGGGCAAAGTGCCAGACTCTCTCCTCTACACAGAATTTTTATTTACTCAAAAATTCTGTTAGACATTTTCCAGGCCCAGTGTCTCAAGCCCAGTGGCTGTCCCCTCTCCCCTCGACCACCCCTCCCCGCGACACACACACAAGGGGGATGCGATCTGAGGTGGGGCTGTCAGCTTGGCCCACATCCCAGGGATGGTGGTCTGTTGATTTCCTAACAGCATCAGGAAGAACCTTCTAACATTCATCCTATCTCCTCATAGAACATGACAGAGAAGCAGGGCTCCTGCTCTGACCCTGTGTGTAAAGACTTAGGTGCCCTCCAGGGACCTGGCAAAGGCCTGAAGAATTCAATGGCAGGCCAGAGGCCCTAAAAGGCTCCCACTTCCTTTACCACCTGCACTCCCGCCTGTAGAAGAACAACACAGCTCTGGCTAGCCTCATGCATCCAGGGATAACATACTGTCCCTAGTCATCCCCCAGGGATGGAGTCCCAGACCTTTTCCCAAAGGCTTCTCTCCCCACAAGAAAGTCATCACCCTCAACTTGCACAAAGTAGCTCCTGATGGCCAAGGGGGAAAATGAAATGTGACACCCTGTCTACGTTCCCTGTGGGAGCCACATTCAGGACCCCAGTTCTGATGAGGAGACAGTAGAGGCTTTTCACACTCATTTTATTTAGATTTCCAAGGTATGCCCTTTTTTGGAGTCATCATCAGTTTAAGCATGTGCTCAGAATTCTGGACCTATGGCCTCCACCCTGAGATGGCCAGGGAACTCAATCACATCAGCATTCAGGACCCATCAGAGCCCAGTCATGGGAAAGGTAGTGCAGTCAAGCCTCAGGCCATCAGAGCTCGCATGTCCCAGGGAAAAGCCCAGAATCTGAGGGTGCAGCCCCAGCTCACAGAGGTCCAGGCCAAACCACTAGGTTCCCATAAAGAAGTGTCACTTACCACCATGGGCATTCCACCATTACTCAATGGGCTGTATGCCAACATGCCTCCAGGGGCTCCCTTGCCTGACCTCACCTGGCCTGATGTCATGGAATATGGGAAGGATACCACACCGATGGTTTTGATCCCTGGGGACTCCACCTGAGTTGAAGCAAGAATTTACATATACACTTGAAGAACATGCATAGGTGCACAGGAAAAAGGGGCAGTGCCACCTGGAATACTGGGCTCTATTTTGCCTCTGTTTTATATCCTGCCCCTAGTCTGTGTGGCAGGAGTCAAATGTGAATGCACTGGGGCAAGGACACTTTCAGAGTGGATAACTATCAGGCCAAAGAAAGCCACTGGTCTATAACATCCCTGGTTCTGGGCCCTCCAATTCCACTCCTGAATACCATGCCTGCTGACACAGCTTAAAGGTGTAATTCTTGAACCTCTTGACATACCCAGGAAAACTGGGCCTACCCTGCCAACCTAACAGCCACTGACACTCCGGGAAAACACTCAATCTTGGCACCTACTTTGCTCACAATGGACCTGCCAATAGGGTAACAAGGAAACTGGGAGCTTACATGAGAAAATGGTACTTGTCTGAAAGTGAGGTCCACAATGAGAAGTGGCTCCTTGGGCCCCACAAGAAAGAGTTCCTGAGGCACACCTGCACTGACTCTGGGGGACTCAAGAGTGCACTTACTTCCTGGCCTACAGCCAAGACAGAGGCCCTTAACCTGGAAAACATGCAAAGCTACTCCAAAACCCAAAGTTACAGAGCTAGACACTTTACATCAACTGGGACACTCACCATGAGGCTTTGAAATTTCTTTAGCAAGGAATATCACAGCCACATTCAGAGATATACTGAGACCCAGGTCCTACAGGAACAATGTGACACCCACAGCCATGCCATGAGAAAACCCAACAAACAGTTGTGACCACAATCCTCACTGATTCTCTGGACTGAGGCCAGGCACGCTAGAGATAATGAGCTCGCTGCACCAGCTGGTGGCATGTCAAGATGACCCATCCCCCAGACAGCCTCTCCTGCCCTTAAACCTGCAATCTCTCCTTAACAGCCAACTCCCTGTTCCTACAAGGTCCTGCCCAATGACCTCTGGGAAGAACTCTAACCTTCAGGGAAGGCTAGGAGGGCTGGGTATAAAAAAAATTTAGGATGGCCTGAGGAACAACTTCACAAGGTCAACACAGAGAAAATGTAGCCAGACGGGGAGAAAATACACACCTCATGCCTCATAATCAGCACCCAGGCCAAGACATGATACAATACTACAACAACAAACACTCACCACCATGGAGATACAAAGTGAAGGAAGTTAATCAAAGAGAGGCCAAATAGGGGATAGTCCCTGAATCTGTTTCCCCAGGCTTTCTAGACACTGACTACAAATGCACTGAAGGCAACCCAAAGAGTTCAGGGAGCACTCTAGACTCGCTGATACCTCCACTCACCAATCCATCCATGGGTTCACCAACCATTCCACACACATTAACCACCCTCTCATCTTTCAATTGCCCCAAAATACACCTGCCTCAGAGCCAATGTGCCAGACTCTCCCATTAACACAGAATATTTATTACCTCAAAACATTTTCCAGGCCCACCCTCCCAACACTCATGTTCACTCACATACAAGGGGGACACAATCCAAAAAGGGGACATAGGCTTGGACAACGTGCTGGGGACAGTGACTGATGTCCTCCAATCATCAGGAGAAACCTACTCTGTGTCCTTTCTCTCCAGTAGAACATGACATAGAAGACCACCCTAGGCAAGGACTCCTGGTCTGACTCTGAGTGTAAAGATTATGGTTTCCTCCAAGAGACAAGGCAACAACTGAGTGGAGGCATGAACACAGTGGCAGCCCAGAGGCTCTCAAACAAATCCTGCATCCTCTGCTATCTCACTCTCACCCGCAGCAGGAGACCACAATCCTGACTGGGCTCATAAACCAAGACCAGACATGTTGTCCGTAGCCATCCAAGGAGGATGGGAGTCCCAGGCTCCTTTCCCAGTGGCTCCTCTTCCCATGAGAAGGCTGTCACCCTCAACTTACACAGTGAAGCTGCTGAAACACAAGGAAGCAAAATGCAAGATGGCATTCTATTTTACCTGTGGGAATCACAGGCTGGAACTTAATTCCAATGAGAAGACCACAAGGACTGCTCACTCATTTTGTTCAGATTCCCAAGGAATGCATTTGTGGGAGTCAACACAATCCTATCATGTGCTCAGACACTGCATGTGGAAAGATGTGGCTTCTACCTTAGGACTGTAGGTGAGCTGAATCACATCAGCATTTGGAACCGCCCAGAACCAAGACAAGGGTAGGAACTGTAGTCAAGCCTCAGGCCATGGGACTTTGAATGCCAGAGAGGAAGCACAGAAGGTAACGGTGTAACCCTGGCACCCAGAGGCCTGTAGACAAACCACTAGGTTTTGGGAAAGAACTGCCACTTACAACCATGGGTGTTCCACCCGTAAACCCATGGGCTGCATGTCCACTCAGATATGGGGGATCACTAATTTCACCTAGCCTCATCTCCCCAAGCCAAGTGTCACAGAATATGCAAAAGGTCACCTGTTGCAATGGTATTCCAAGTTGGTGACTCAAATTAACTTGAGGCAAGAAAATATCTGCAGGCATGAGGAATAGCAACAGGCACATAGCAGACAGAGGCAATGCTCACAGGAGAGTTGAGATTCATACTGCATCTATGACTCAATTGCTGCAACTCTGTTTGGTGTGTCAGAAGCCAAAAATAGGTGCATTGCCACAGGGAAAATTCAGTGTCAAGGGGCCAGCAGGATGAAGTGCCGATGTTCTGTCAACTCACTGGTCTCAAACTGTGCTAATCCACTTCTCTTATTATCACTGACAACACAATGTAAAGATCAGTTCAGTTCAGTCGCTCAGTCGTGTCCGACTCTTTGCAACCCCATGAATCGCAGCACGCCAGGCCTCCCTGTCCATCACCAACTCCCAGAGTTCACCCAGACTCATGTCCATCGAGTCGGTGATGCCATCCAGCCATCTCATCCTCTGTCGTCCCCTTCTCCTCCTGCCCCCAGTCTCTCCCAGCATCAGATTCTTTTCCAATGAGTCAACTCTTCACATGAGGTGGCCAAAGTACTGGAATTTCAGCTTTAGCATCAGTCCTTCCAAAGAAATCCCAGGGCTCATCTCCTTCAGAATGGACTGGTTGGATCTCCTTGCAGTCCAAGGGACTCTCAAGAGTCTTCACCAACACCACAGTTCAAAAGCATCAATTCTTCAGCGCTCAGCTTTCTTCACAGTCCAACTCTCACATCCATACATGACCACAGGAAAAACCACAGCCTTGACTAAACGGACCCTTGTTGGCAAAGTAATGTCTCTGCTTTTCAATATGCTATCTAGGTTGGTCATAACTTTTCTTTCAAGGAGTAAGCATTTTTTAATTTCATGGCTGCAGTCACCATCTTCAGTGATTTTGGAGCCCAAAAAAATAAAGTTTGACACTGTTTCCACTGTTTCCCCATCTATTTCCCATGAAGTGATGGGACCAGATGCCATGATCTTCGTTTTCTGAATGTTGAGCTTTAAGCCAACTTTTTCACCCAATGTAAAGATAACCTCTAAGAAACCCCAACTCACCCTCAGGGGAAGGAGGCCACCTTGTCTGAACTACCACTGTCCCTCCAGGAAAACACACTCTTGGTACCTACTCTGCTCAAAATGGTCTCACTACCACAGGGAAGGAACAAAGGTATCTAAGAGCTTGCATAAGAATAAGACCCTCCTTTGACAGGGAGATTATCCATGAAACTAGTTCTTGGGCTGTGCAACAAAGGGGCTCCACAGTACAGCTGTGAACAATCTGGGTGGCACACAAGTGTGCTTGTTTCCCGGACTACAGCCATGCTACAAGCGTTTAGCTTGAAAAACACAAAAAGCTACAGGCCATTGGAACTATTCTGAAATGCAAAGATGTGGCACTCCACCCTTTTTACAGCACTTAAGTTACTCATCGTGATGTATTGCACTTTTTAAGGCAGTAAAACGTCACTACAGTGGCCTCAGAGACAACACAAGACCCAGGTGATCCATGACCATCCTGACAGCACAAGCCATGCCATGACAGAATCCAGAAACAGCTGCAGCTGCTGAACCCACGATGATGTCTCTGGCTTGAGGCTAGGAACACAAGAGACCACAGTGTTGCTGCACCAGCAGGACACAAAACAAAAAGACCCCTGTGACAGAAAGCCTCTCCTGTCCTTAAGACAGCACCCACTTATGTGGGCAACTGACTCCTCTGTTTTCACTGGGTCCAGCCCACTGAATTCCAGGAAAAACTCCTAAACTTGGGAAAGGATAGGTGGGCTGGATATAGAGATAACACGTGGATATCCTGAGGCACACCTTATGCCATGCACACAAGGAGAACATGGAGAGATGGACAGAAAACATCCCCTTTGCCTCATAATTGGCCACCAGGACAAGACAGGACACGATACCAACCACTTGTGGATCTGGAGCTCCGCCACAGAGGAAACTGATTATGGGAGAGGAAAACTGTTGGATGGTCCATAAATCTGCCACTGTTGTCCTTCGCTCCAAATGCACCTGAAGGAAACCAAAGAAGTCCATGAAACCTGACTGAAAAACTTATCCATCCACCTGCTTACTCACCCATGGGTTCAACCACCATTCTGGGCATATTTCCTGCTGTCCAAGCTTTCCTCACTTCCTGCCATCCACCTGCATCAGGAAAACATGCTGGACCTTCCCATCAACATAGGATTCTGATCTCCTTGGAAAGGCACTAAGGCTCCTTCCAGATTCAGCCTCCTAACACCAGTGCACACTCACACACGAAACGAAAGAAACAATACAAGAAGGGTCCATCAGCTTGCCCAAACTCCTGGACACTATGCTCATTTACTTCTTCAAATATCAGGAGAAAACTACGTAGCATCCTATTCCCCAGGAGAACATGAAAGAGAAGTCTGGCTGAGGCCACAACTCCTGTTCTGAATCTGAACAAAAACAATTTGTTTTCTCCAGGGGACTAGGCAATAGGCAGACAGAGGCCTGATGAACTCAATGTCAGCCCAGAGGCCCACAAATGGCTTTCACTTTCTCTGCCATGGCACTTTCACCCACAGCAAAAGACAACAGCTCTGGATAGTCTCATGCAACCAGAGACAATACATGGTCTCCAGCCATCCCCTGAGGATGGGAGATGCAGGCCCTTTTCCCCATGGCTCACCTACACACCACAAGGTTGTCACGCTCAGCTTCCATGCTGTTGCCGTTGATGCCCTAGGGAGCAAAGGCAATGTGACCCTGGCCATTCCATCCCTCTGGGAGCCACATGCTGGATCTTAGTTCCAAAGAGACATGATAAGGATTGATAACTCATTTTGTCCAATTTTCAAGACTGCCTTTGTGGGAATCATCATCCATCTAAGTGCATGTGCTCAGATGCTGAATGAGCAAAGTCAGGACCTCCAGGCCCTTGGAAGGCCAGCAATCTCAATCACATCAGCAGTTGGAACTGCACAGATCCCAGCCAAGAGGCAGGAACTACAGCTAAGCCTGTGGTCCATGGGACCTTGCGTGCCCCAGGGAAAGTACAAAGGTGAAAAAACAGACACCACATCCAGAGCCTTATGGCCAAACCACCAGGTTTATGTGAAGAAGGCCACTTACAGCCATTGGTGTTCCACCTGTAGCACCAAGGGCTGCGTGTCCAGTGGCCCGTGGCGGCTCGTAGGTCTCGACTTTCCAGGCTGGGAGTCATGGAATATGTGATGGGTCTCCGATGCCAATGGTCTTCCATCCTGGGCCACTAAATCTGGCTTGAGGCAAGGAAATACATGCAAGCATGAGGAAGAGAGACAGGCATACGGGGGAAAGAGGCAAGGCCCCCAGGAGCATTGCCCTCATACTTGCATCTACCATTCAATTGCTGCACCTCAATCTGGTATGTCAGAAGCCAAACATGAATGTGTTGGCATGTGGATTGCTTCAGATTCAAGGGGCTATCAGGACAAACAGCAACAATCTGCCAACTCGCTGGTCTTGGGCCCTGCAATTCCTCTCCCCATGCCATCCCCAACAATACTGCTTAAGGATGTCCTCCATGAATCCCCAAGATGCCCTCAGGGGAACAGAGACCCCTTGGTCTAATAGCCACTGCTATTCCAGAGAAACACACCCACTCTAGGCACCTAGTCTGTTCACAAAGAGCATGCCAGCGTGGGAAAGGAAAAAAGTTTCTGATGGTTTCCAAGAAAATAAGGCCCTTCTTCGACAAGGAGCCTATTGATGAAAAATGGCAATTTAAGTCCCATGACAAAGGGGCCTCACTGGATACCTGCACTCAGCCCAGTTGACACATGAGCATATTTGTTTCCTGGCTCAAAGCAATACCACAGGCTCTTCCTTGGACAACATGAAAAGTTATAGGCCATTGAACCATTTCAGAACACAAAGATGCCAGGGCTCCACTAACAGCAACTAGGTCATTTGCCATGCTGCCTTGCTCTTTGTAAGCCAGTAACATCACTGCTGTGAACCCAGACACAAGACTTAGTTTGTCCATGACCATCCTGACACCACCAGCCATAATATGACAGAACTCAGTAAACAGGCGCAACAACTGGGCGCACATGACATCACTGGCCAGAGATCAAGCAAGGAGGAGAGCAATGCATTGCTGTACCAGCAGGCAACAAAACAAAATGAGCCCCACGCCAGATAGCCTCTCCTCCCGTTAATACTGCAGCTGCTCATGGGGACAGCCAACTCCCGTGTTTTCACAGGGTTCTGCCCATGGATTGCCAGGAAAAGCTCCTTAATTCAGAAAAAAATAGGAGGGATGGCTATAGAAACACTGCTGGGAGGTCAGGAGGCACATCTTTATGCCAGGCACATGGTGAGAACATGGCGAGGTGGACAGGAAATATCCCCTGTGCTTCATATTGGCCCCCAGAAAAAACAAGACACAATGTAATGATGGCAAGAACTGAAGGCTCTACACATCTTCTGCAAAGGAAAGTGACCCATGGGAGAGGCCAAGTGTTCAATGGGTCCATGAACGTATGAATTGCCACTGTGATCCTTCCCCACACTCACTCCAACTGTATATGAAGGCAACCCAGACTTCAGGGAACCGGACTGACTTGCCGATCCATCCATGCATCCATCCACCTATGGGTTCCACCACCATTCGAGGGGCATTTCAAGATCTCCGAAATTTGCTCTCCCTCGGCATCCACCCACCTCAGGGCAATGTGCTAGTCCTCCTTTGAAACAGGATTTTATCCACAGAAACATCCTAATGTAATTTCCAGGCTCAGCCTCCCAACACCAGCGCCCATGCACACCACCCAAAGAAACAATCAGACAAGGGGCCCTCAACTTGGCCCACCTCCTGGACACTCTGCTCACTGATCTCTCAATATCAGGAGAAAACTATGTAGCAATCCATCCCCAGAAGAACATGACACAGAAGCCTGGCCAAGGCCACAACTCCTGTTCTGACCCTGAGTGAAAACTCTGTGCTATCCGCCAGGGACCAGGCAGTGGGCACACGGAGGCCTGACAAACTCAGTGGCAGCCCAGATGCTCTCAAATGGCTTCTGCTTCCTCTGCTATCCTCACTCTCATCCACACCAGGAGACAAAAGACCTGGATAGCTCGTGCAAAGAGAGACAATTTGTGGTCCCCAGTCATAACCCAAACATGGGAGATGCAGCCCCTTTCCTCCATGGCTCACCTCCACATCATAAGGCCGTCACCCTCGGCTTGCACACTGTGGCTGCTCACATCCCAGGGAGCAAATGAATGTGACCCTGGCCCTTCGATCCCTCTGGCAGCCACGTGCTGGACCTCAGTTCCGATGAGGAGACGGTAGGGGTGGCTCACTCATTTTGTTCAGATTTCCAAGGAATGCATTTGTGGGAGTCATCATCGATCCAAGCACGTGTGCTCTAGGTGCTGCATGAGCAAAGTCACCACCTCCATCCCAGGAAGGTCAGTGAGCTTGATCAGGTCAGCATTCAGGACTGTGCAGATTGCAGCCATGGGGCAGGAACTACAGCCAAGCCTTGGGCCCTGGGACTTTGCATGCCCCAGGGAAACCCCAGAAGGTGGGGGCACGGATCCCATGCCCAAATCCTTGGGGCCAAACTGCTAGGTTTCCTCGAAGAAGGGCTGCTTACCGCCATGGGTGATCCACCTGTAGATCGAAGGGCCAATTGCCCAGAAGTCCCTGGGGGCTCACATGCCTCGTCTTGCCAGGACAGTTGTTATGGAATATGCGACAGGTTCTCTGTTGCGAACAGTCTTCCATCCCGGGCCACTCAAGGCCACTGGCTTGGGGTGAGAAAACACACACATGCATGAGGAAGAGCAATAGCCATACTGGGGAAAGAGGCAAGGCCTCCAGAAGTGCTGCCCTCATTCTTGCATCTACCATTCAATTGGTACACCTCGGACTGGTGTGTCAGTCGTCAAATAGGATGCATTGGTGTACAGATACCTTCAGAGTCAAGGGGCCTGAAGGACAAAGGCTGCCAATCTGCCAACTCCCTGGTCTTGGGCCCTGCAATTCTGCTCTTCATGCCATCCCAGCCAACACAGCTTAAGGATGTCCTCTGTGAACCCCTGACACACCCTCAGGGAACTGGGGCCCCTTGGCCTAACAGCCATTGCCCTTACAGGGAAACACACCTGGTCCTGGCACATACTCTGCTCACAATGGACTGCCCAGCACAGGGAAGGATAAAAGGTACCTGAGGGCTTCCACAACAATAAGACCCTTCCCTGAAAGGGAACACATTCACGAAAAATGTCTCTTTCAGCCCTGCAACAAAGGGGCCCTGAGGGACATCTACGCTTAGTCCAGTTGACACACAAGCATGCTTTGCTTCCTGGCCAAAAACCTTGCTAGAAGGCCTTCCTTAGGCAACACGAAAAGATGCAGGCCATCGGAGACTTCCTGAAGTGCAAAGATGCTGGGGCTCCACCCTTTACAGCAACTGGGTCACTTGCCATGCTACCTTGCTCTCTGTTAAGGCAGTAACATAATTGCTGTGAACCCACACACAGCACAAGACTCAGGTCGTCCACGACCATTCTGACACCACCAGCCAGGTCATGACACAAACCAGTAAAGAGGCGAGATGATTGAACCCACATGACATCTCTGGCCAGAGGCCATGCATGCAGGAGAGCACAGCCTCACTGAATCAGCAGACTGTACAACAAAATGAGCCTCACACCAGATAGATTCCCCTGCCCTTACAACTGCAGACGCTCACAGGAGCATCTGACTCCTGTTTCCATGGGGTCCTACCCTGAGTTTGAGGAAGAGCTACTAAACTTGTGCAAGGATAGGTGGGTTGGGTATAGAAATGACACTGAGATGTCCTGAGGCACAGCATCACCCCATGCACACAGGGAGAATGTGGCAGGATGGAGAGAAAATATCCCTTCTACCTCATACTTGGCCTCCCTGACAGCTCAGTTGGTAAAGAATCTGCCTGCAATTTAGGAGACCGTCATTTGATTCCTGGGTTGGGAAGATCCACTGGAGAAGGGATAAGCTATCCACTACAGTATTCTTGGGCTTCCCAGGTGGCTCAGATGGTAAAGAATCTGCTGGCAATATGGGAGACCTGGGTTCAATCCCGGGGTTGGGAAAATCCCCTGGAGAAGGGAAAGGCTATCCACTCCAGTGTTTTGGCCTGGAGAATTCCATGGAATGGATAGTTCATACTTGGCCCCCAGGTCAGGACAAGATACAATGCTATGTTGGGAACCACTACTGGCTCTGGAAGCCTGTCACAAAGGAAACCAATGATAGAAGAGGTCAACTGATGGGAGGTCAATGATGGGAGATGGTCCTTGAACCTATGAATCTGCCGCTGTGATCCTTCCCCACACTCACTCCAACTGTATATGAAGGCAACCCAGACTTCAGGGAACCGGACTGACTTGCCGATCCATCCATGCATCCATCCACCTATGGGTTCCACCACCATTCGAGGGGCATTTCAAGATCTCCGAAATTTGCTCTCCCTCGGCATCCACCCACCTCAGGGCAATGTGCTAGTCCTCCTTTGAAACAGGATTTTATCCACAGAAACATCCTAATGTAATTTCCAGGCTCAGCCTCCCAACACCAGCGCCCATGCACACCACCCAAAGAAACAATCAGACAAGGGGCCCTCAACTTGGCCCACCTCCTGGACACTCTGCTCACTGATCTCTCAATATCAGGAGAAAACTATGTAGCAATCCATCCCCAGAAGAACATGACACAGAAGCCTGGCCAAGGCCACAACTCCTGTTCTGACCCTGAGTGAAAACTCTGTGCTATCCGCCAGGGACCAGGCAGTGGGCACACGGAGGCCTGACAAACTCAGTGGCAGCCCAGATGCTCTCAAATGGCTTCTGCTTCCTCTGCTATCCTCACTCTCATCCACACCAGGAGACAAAAGACCTGGATAGCTCGTGCAAAGAGAGACAATTTGTGGTCCCCAGTCATAACCCAAACATGGGAGATGCAGCCCCTTTCCTCCATGGCTCACCTCCACATCATAAGGCCGTCACCCTCGGCTTGCACACTGTGGCTGCTCACATCCCAGGGAGCAAATGAATGTGACCCTGGCCCTTCAATCCCTCTGGCAGCCACGTGCTGGACCTCAGTTCCGATGAGGAGACGGTAGGGGTGGCTCACTCATTTTGTTCAGATTTCCAAGGAATGCATTTGTGGGAGTCATCATCGATCCAAGCACGTGTGCTCTAGGTGCTGCATGAGCAAAGTCACCACCTCCATCCCAGGAAGGTCAGTGAGCTTGATCAGGTCAGCATTCAGGACTGTGCAGATTGCAGCCATAGGGCAGCCAAGCTTCAGGCCCTGGGACCTTGCATACCCCAGGGAAACCCCAGAAGGTGAGGGTGTGAATCCCATGCCCAGATCCCTGGGGCCAAACCACTAGGTCTCCTTAGGCCACTTACCGCCATGGTTGTTCCATCTGTACACTCAAGGGCCACTTGTCCAGTTGTCTCTGGGGATTCACGATATTCATCTCGAGAGGCTGGCTATCATGGAATATGCCATGGGTAACCTGTTGCCAACAGTCTTCCATCTTGGGCCACTCAATCTGGCCTGGGGCAAGAAAACGCATGTGTGAGGAAGAGCACCAGGTGTACTGGGGAAAGAGGCCAGGCCTCCAGGAGCATTGCCAATCATTCTGGCATCTATCATTTAATTGCTACAAGAAGGTGTGCTGTGTAGGCAGTCAAACAGGGATGTGTTGGTGCACGGATACATTCAGGGTCAAGGGACCATCAGGACAAAGAATGCCAACCTGCCAACTGCCTGGTCTCAGGCCTGCAATTCCACTCCACGTACCGTCCTGGCCAACACAATTTAAGGATGTCCCCCAAGAACCCCGAGACCCCCTCAGGTGAATGGGGCCCCCTTCACCTAATAGCCACTGACCTTCCAGGGAAACACACCCACTCTTGGCACCTACTCTGCTCACAATGGACTCACCAGCATGGGAAAGGATAAAAGGTACCTGAGGGCCTCCATGTCATTAAGCCCCTTCTCTGATATGGAGCATATCCATGAAAAATGGCTTTCAGCCCCATGACACAAGGGCCCCAGTGGACTCAGCCTGGTTGACACATGAGTGTGCTTGCCTCCTGGTCAAAGCCATGCTAAAGCCCTTCCTTGAAAAACACGAAGAGCTACAGGCCATTGGAGCCATTCCAAAGCACAAAGATGCTGGGGGTCCACCCTTTAGAGCAACTGAGTCACTTGTCATGCCACCTCGTTCTTTTTGAGCCAGTAACATCACTGCCATGAGCCCAGACACAATACGAAACTCAGGTCGTCCACGACCATCCTGAAACACCAGTCATGACACCACGGAACCCAACAAAGAGGCACAATGATTGAACCCACATGACACCTCTGGCTACAGGTTCACAGAAGAGCACAGCCTTGCTGTTAAGCACCACACCAGAGAGCTTCTCCTGCCCTTAAAACTGTAGCCACTCACCTGACTCCCCTATTTCCACAGGGTCCCTGCCCGCTAGTTTCTGGGAAGAGTTCCTAAATTTGGGCAAGGAAGGTGGGCTGGGAATAGAAATGACACTGGGATGTCTTGAGGCACAAATTCACTCCATGCACATGGGGAGAACATGGCAAGGTGGACAGAAAACATCCCCTCTGCTTCATATGACCTCCAGGCCAGGACAAGATAAGATACCACCTGGGGAACCACTCATGGCTCTGGAGGTCTGCAGCAAAGGAAACCAATCACAGAAGAGGCCAACTCTTCAACAGTCTATGAACGTATGAACCTGCCACCACAGTCCTTCCCCACTCTCACTCCAACCAAACTTGAAGGCAACCCAGAATTCAGGGAACTTGACTGACTTGCCAATCCATTCACCTGCCCATCCATCCATGGGTTCCACCACCACTCGAGGTACATTTCACGATCCCCAAGCTTTGCTCTCCCCCAACAACTGCCCACCTCAGAGCAATGTGCAGGTCCCTCCTGTTGACTCAGGACTTTCATCCTTGGAAATGCTCTAATGCATCTGCAAGGCTCACCCTCCCAACACTAGTGCCCACTCACATACCAACCAAAGAAACAATCAGACGAGGGGCCATCAGCTTGGCCCACCTCCTGTACACTCTGCCCAATGATCTCCTCTGGCCATCAGGAGAAAACTATGCGGCATCCCGTTCCCCAGAAGAACATGACATAGAAACTTGTCCGAAGACATGACTCCTTTCAGGACATGAGTGAAAACACTTTCAGGCAAAGGCAGTGTGGCTGACAAACTCAGTGGCAGTCCAGATGCTCTCAAATGGCTTCCACTTCTATGCTACCAATAGAATCATACATACCAGGAGACAAAAGCCTTGGTTAGCCTCATGTAACCAGAGATGGCTCATGGTCCCTAGCCATATCCCGAGGTTGGGAGGTCAGGGCATCTTCCTCATGGCTCATCTCCATACCACAAGGCCATCACCCTCAGCTTGCACACCGTGGCTGCTCACACCCCAGGGAGAAAATGAAATGTGACCCTGGTCCTTCGATCCACTGGAAATCATGTGCTGGACCTCAGTTCCGATGAGGAGACGGTAGGGGTGGCTCACTCATTTTGTTCAGATTTCCAAGGAATGCATTTGTGGGAGTCATCATCGATCCAAGCACGTGTGCCCAGGAGCTGCATGAGCAAAGTCGCCACCTCCATCCCAGGGAGGCCAGCGAGCTCAATCAGGTCAGCATTCAAGACTGCACAGATTGCAGCCATGGGGCAGGAACTACAGCCAAACCTTGGGCCCTGGGACTTGGCATACCCTAGGGAAACCCCAGAAGGTGAGAGCACAGATCCCATGCCCAGATCACTGGGGCCAAACCACTAGGTTTCCTCAAATAAGGACCACTTACCTCCATGTATTCCATCTGTAAACCCAAGGGCTGCATGCACAATGGCCCCCAGGGGCTCATGCTCCTTGTCTCACCAGGCTGGGATTCACAGAATGTGTGACGGGTTCCCTGTTGACAATGGTCTTCCATCCTGGGCAACTCAATCTGGCTTGAGGTGAGAAAACACATGCATGCATGAGGAAGACCAACAGGTGTACAGGGGAAAAAGCAAAGGCCTTCAGGAGAGTTGCCCTCATTCTTGAATCTACTATTCAACTGCTGCACCTCGGCCTGGTGTGTCAACAGCCAATGTGAATGCATTTGCACATGGATACCTCCAGAGTCAAGGGGCCATCAGGACAAATAGCACCAATCTGCCAATTCCTTGGTCTCAGGCCCTGCAACTTCTCTTCTTTTGCCGTTCCCACTGAAAGCTTAAGGATGTCCCCCAAGAACCCTGGAGGGAACTGAGCCCCCTTGGCCTAATAGCCACTGCCCTTCCAGGGAAACATATCCACTCTTCGCACCTATTCTGCTCACAATGGACTTGCCAGCACACGGAAGGATAAAAGTTACCTGAGGGCTTCCATGATAATAAGTTCCTTTTCCGACAGGTTGTATATCCCTGAAAAAAGGCTCTTTCAGCCCTGCAACAAAGGGGTCCCAATGGACGCTTGCACTCAGCCTGGTTGACACATGAGGGTGCAGGCTTCCTAGCCAACAGCCGTGCTAGAAGACCTTCCTTGAACAGCACAAAGAGCTAAAGGCCATTGCAGACATTCTGAAGGGCAGAGATGCTGGGGCTCCACCCTTTAAAGCAACCGGGTCACTTGTATGTTGACTTTCTCTTTGTAAGGCACTAACATCACTGCCATGAACTCAGACACAACATGAGAATCAGGTTGTCCATGACCATCTGGACACCATCAGCCATGCCATCACAGAATCCAGCAAAGAGGCATGATGAATGAATCCACATGACGCCTCTGGCCAGAGGCCAGGAACACAGGAGAGCACAGCCTCCCTGCACCAGCGGGCCAAATGACAAAATGAGCCCCACGCCAGACAGCCTCTCCTGCCCCTACAACTGCCCACTCACGTGGGCTGCCAACTCCCCTTTTTCCACAGGATCCTGCTCCCTGATTTCTGGGAAGACCCCCTAAACTCAGACAAGGATAGGTGGGCTGGATGTACAAATGACAATGGGATATCCTGAGGCACAACTTCATGCCAAACACAAGGGGAGAACGATGCAGGATGGACAGAAAATACCCCATCTTCCTCATACTTGACACCCTGGACAGGACAAGATATGACACCAGACTGGAAACTACTCCCAGCTTCAGAGGTCTGCTGCAAAGGAACTATCACGGGAGAGGCCAACTGTTGGAGGGTCCATGAATCTTATGAACCTGCCACCATGGTGCTTCCCCACACTCACTCCAACCTTAACTGAAGGCAACACAGACTTCATGGAACCTAACTGAGTCACTGATACATCTACTTGCCCATCCACCCATGGGTTCCACCACCATTTGAGGTGCATTTCACACTCCCCAAGCTTTGCTCTGCCCCAGCATCTGCACCCCCTCTCAGGGCAACGTGCAGTTCCCTCCCATCGACACAGGATTTCCATCCTCGGAAATGTTCTAAGGCATCTGCCAGGCTTAGTCTCCCAACACCAGTGCTCATTCAGACAACAACCAAAGAAATAGTCAGAAGAAGGGCCATTGGCTTGGCCCACCTGCTGGATGCTCTGACCATTGATCTCCTCTTAATATCAGGAGAAAATCTGCACCATGCCTTCCTGGAGAAAAAAATGACATCGAAGCCAGCTGAGGCCAAAACTGCCGCATGAATCATGAATGAAAAAACTTGGCTTTTCTCCACAGCACCATGCAATGGGCAGCAGGGGGGTCAGTGAAACTCAATGGCAGATCATATGCTCAGATGCTTCACATGGCTTCAATTACCTCTGGTAACTGCACACACATCATAACAGAGGAGAACATCACAGGCTAGATTACTGAAGCCAGAGACAAACTGAACTCATTTATAAGGGCCACCCAAAGAAAGAAGACAACCAAATGGAGGTGACCCAGGGACTGTATGCATGTGTGTGACCAAGTCTAAGCTGGCCCTAATTGATAACTAGCCCCAACCCTAGCTCCATGGGAGGCAACGTGCTAGAGCTCAGTGTCGATGAGATGGTAGTGAGTTCTCACTCATTTTGTTCAGATTTTCCAAGGAATGCATATGAAAGTTGTCATCATTGATCCGAGTATGTGCTGCTTTGCTGCACACCTCAGCAGGACAGGCAGGGCTGCTCCAAGAAGGAGCCAATGACCTGGGAGTCCTCCAGGAGCTGGGAGAATTCAGAGCCCCCAGGCTTCTTGGCAAGAGGAAAAGTCCATCTGCACTTATACATACTCAGGCAATCCCAGGAAGCCCTAAATTCATGACACATCTTGGGGCAGAGGAAGGACTACCATCCTTAGTGATCCAAAAAGCAGAAACTGCAAGCTGTTCCTGCCACATTTCTCGCAGGACTCTCTTGCACCTCCATTCACTGAATCACAGGCAGGGATTCTTCTAAGCTACAGTCATACCTGGCAACTTCTCCTGACAAGTAGAAGGAAAGCACAAGCATGCTTCAAATGTGCACCCAGGTTCTCGATGAATAATATCGGTGTCCATGGTTCCCTGGGGTAAAGCCTGCATCTGCTTCTGAACTACCTCGATCCCGTACGACTGGATACGTAGCTATAGCACAAAGGTAGGAAATTATCTTAAAGTTCCTATCAGTGTCTGTCTGTCTGAGTATGTGAGTGTGGCAGGGGATTTGATGTGGGTCTGTGTGTGTGTTCCAGTGTACCAAGAAGAATGTGCCTCAAGACTCTGGATGTGCCTCTGAAACTCCTTCCAGGTGTCTCCAGGACTCAGAGTCCCACTCCAAAGGCCTTGGTGTCTAAACATGCATGCCTTCACCACAGAACCCTGACTTCCTGCTGTCCAACAAAATGGCAGATGATGCCTGCCACTGTCCACAAGCTCCATGCAAAATTTCATCCTGAGGGGCTGTTGAAATAGGGCATGGGCTCATGATCTCTTCGACCCATGCCCTCTCACTATGAACATGAACCTGACTGCCCAAGGTCGCCTGGCAGAGCAACTGTGTGAATGCCATG